>NW_027468587.1:20522224-20539724 GCF_046254945.1 Alosa pseudoharengus | reverse complement strand
AAAAGAATTGTGTTTTAATTGTATATTCATGTAAAAAAAGATCTAAAGGAATATAAATAAGTACGTGGAAGGCTGATCAAGGAGCAAAAAACTTGTGTGTGGCTAATGCTGAGAAACTTGAGCCATGTTGAAACATCTGCTAAGAGAAGGAATGGGCTATGGGGAGAGGCCTTAGCCTGAGGCTAATCCACGCGCTCCTCACAGGCCGACCGGTCATGTTTGCAGACACATTTGGTAAGGCGCGGCGAGGGTGAGGGTGAGAGGGGGTTTCAGCTGAACGCTTCTGATAATTGTACTGCATGTAGCAGGAGGATCAGTGCAGGCAGAGGCGCTCCATCCACATGCACATCATGCTTGAGCAGCGTGTCAGCACAGAGGGACCACACACACACACACACACACACACATTACACCGCGCTGCCTGAGACAGTTGCCAAGCACACTGGGAGATGCGATGGGCGGCTGGCAGTTAGGCCCATGTTACACACATCCACTGTCGCATCTCATCATCTCCACGCGGACAAGGACCAGAGAAGGCATTTCTATTGGATAACATGTGTCCCAAGCGTGGAGGAGGAGGGCGATCGAGTGAGCGAGCTGGAGAAAGAGACAGAAAACATAAACGTAGGGGAATAACACTTTCATATCCTCTCCTTTGTTATTCCCTTCTTCTGAGCGTGCCACCAGGGGAATTGACATGTCTCTGAAGCCATGTTTTGAAGCCATCTTCAAAAGCCATCTGCATTTTTCAGGCCACCTGCAGATAAATCCTTTTGTACAACAGGCAGCGACTGTCTTCATAAGGATGACAGGGAGGCAGGCACAAGAACAGCTATTTGCCAAACACAGACAGGGTCAGGACAGAGAGAGAGAAACGCACACACACACTTTCACACACACACACACACACACACACACACACACACACACACACACACACACACACACACACACACACACACACACACACACACACACACACACACACACACACACACACTGAGAGAAAGTGGAATAGAGCATTATGTCCAATATTCCAATATGTGGTTTAATGTTCTGCATTTCACTCTAGTGGGTCACTTTGACACTAAAAGTATGATTCTACGTCTACATGATATCTGTACTGTTCTTCTAAACATAATAATGTAAGGCGTCAGGGAAGATATCACTTCTTGTTGTCTGTTTTGTGTAACAGCCGTTTGTGTCATTGATTAAGGTAGACTGGATGGCTCCTGCCACTGTTACTGTATGATGATCTATCCTTTGCTGTTGTGTACTTAAACTCTGGATAAGTCTGTGTCAAGTCAGAGACGTATATTCTGGAGTACATTGTGCTTTGTGTGTGCCACGCAATGCTGACAATGAATGAATGAATGGATGACTAATTCACTAAATCAACCAATCAGTGAGATGGGAACGGGAGACATCACTGTGAAAGCTTCCTGCTTCATAGCCCATCCCTCTAGTCCACATCTGGGATGAATTACGTAACACAGTCTGTCACATCTGTGTGGGTGTGTGTGTGTGTTTATGTATGTCTGTGTGAGTGCATGTGTGTGTGTGTGTGTGTGTGTGTGTGTGTGTGCCTGACTCGTCGCTCCAGCAGTCCAGCAAAGTAAAAAGGCAGACATCTCTGCACCAGGACACACAATTTTCAAAAGCAATCCCCATACAAACTCACATACACACACACACACACACACATACACAAGCAACATGCACGGAAGCATACCTCCAATCTCTTAGTCAAACCACAGGAGGCCCTTGCCTTACCCAACCGCCTGACCCAAAAAAACAGTCATTTAGCTGCATAAAACATCAAAGGCCAGATTACATCTTCTATTATATTTCTGCAAAGTTTTGGTGAGGGCAAATCAAGCACACACACACACACACACACACACACACACACACACACACACACACACACACACTACGTGAATGGCCTCACGTACCAGGCGATGCTCAGAATAATAATGGTCACGCTCATGGTGAAATTATAAACAGTGACAGTGCAGTGTGCTGAACTGGGTTGACCCTACAGTGAGTCCATGCCGCCTGTCTTACTGCGTGTGTAAGCACTCAACCAAGCTCCTGCTGGGACCGCTCTCTTCTTTTTCCGCTTAGTCATACTTAGCCCTGTCACCACAGCAGTGGAGATTGCCGAGTCATGTCTTGTGTTGTGGGGATATATAGGCCTGGCTGCAGAGCTGCGCTGACACTGGCCTCGGTGGGGCTCACAGCTCAAAGGGAGCAGAGCAGTCAACTGACAGGAAGATAGAGTAGAGCAGGCCTCAGCGTGGAGCTCCACGAAGGGGCTAACAGATCACAGCTCAAAGGGAGCAAAGCAGAGCTGCGCCAACAGAGCCTTGCTGCAGGGGAGCGGTCAACTGACAGGCAGGTAGAGTAGAGCAGTCCTCAGCTTGGAGCTCCACGAAAGGGCTCACAGATCACAGCTCAAAGGGAGCAGTGGGCTGAAAGGGAGGAAGATGGGATTCCAGCTAAGAGCTCCATGGTGCGGGTCAGAGCTCTCAGCAGTAAGCAGTACAAGCAATGTTGTAGGCTTACAAGGACATACTATAGGTTGGGTCCCAGCTCAGAGCTGCATGATGGGGCTCATAGTCACATGCAGAGGTCTGGACGGGAGGTATATTGGGAACTTCCTCATCAATGTCTGACCTGGGTGGAAATACACCCACCATGTTTGTATAAAAAGACTAGGGGACAAACTCACATTTCACCCTAACCAAGCAATAATTACATAATGACAGTGTGTTGCCGGCAGTGGAAAATGGATGCATATGGTGTCAGTGGGCTAGCGCATAAGTAGCTGTTATGCTATCAGTGGCAGCGGCTGATTACATTGAAGGTAATGGATACATATGGTGTCAGTGGGCTAGCACATAAGTAGCTCTTATGCTATCAGATGCAGCGGCTGATTACAATGAAGGTAATGAGGGACAACAGCTCATCAATCATCAGTCACGCTGTGCAAATAAGAGCATCCGTGCGAGACCAGTCACTCTCACCGGCACACTGTACTACCAGGGCAACACATGCCTAGCAGCTGCCAAGGTGTGTCCGTGTGTCTGAGTGTGTGCATGTGCGTGTGTGTGGGGGCATCAGGGGTGTAATACTAGAGTCTTGTTTCCTCAGTCTTGACTCTGTCTCTCTCATTTTGGACTCAGTCTTGTCTTGGACTCAAACGTCTTTTCGCTCGGTCTTAACTTGGTCTCGACAAGTCCTGGTCTTGACTACAGCTCTGGTGTGCATGTTTGAGAGTTAAAAAAGACCTAGATTTAGATGATCACAGATGTATTTTATGTACTGTATGTAAATGTTAATCCACAGGTTCAGTAAAGTTGTATGTGTGTGTATGTGTGTTTGTTAATCAGCAACACACTACAATGAATTCACACATCAGACTTCATTACTGAGGGTTTGCTGGACGTGATGAGAAGCCAAAAAACAATATGGCTCTCGCAGTCTGCCTGACCATGCTGAAATGCAGGCCACAGTGAGACCCAGAGAGTGATCCAGTCCAAAACATCCGTAATGCTCCTTCTCTCTCTTACTCTCTCTCTCCCTCTCGCTTTCTCTCTCCCTCTCGTTTTCTCTCACTTTCTCTTTCCCCCTCTCCTCTCTCTTTCTCTCTCCCTCTATCCTCTTTCTCTCTCCCTCTCTCCTCTCGCTTTCTCTCTCCCTCTCTCCTCTCTCTTTCTCTCTCCCTCTCTCCTCTCGCTTTCTCTCTCTCTCCCTCTCTCCTCTGTCTTTCAGAGGGTCATTTAAGGATAAGCTGGAAGGCAGGAAGGCTGACTGAAGGTTTCAGTTGTTTGGCCAAATTAAGACTAAGCGCCCTTGGGCCGACGAGGGACATAAAAAAAGATGGGGGGGGGGTAAATGCCTGTCCTCAAACAAAGATTGTCACAGCTCACTGCCACAAGCCTGTCAGCACACTGCATGTTCCCTTAATGGGATGTCAATCAAGCAAACGGGGCGGCGCAGCTTCGAGAGCAACATGAAACCCGCCCCATGAGATCTGAGGCCCTTGGTCAGACGGCCTGACAGATAAAAGGGCTGAGTACCGGCGACCCAGATAGGGCCGGACCAGCGGTCTCACACAGGTCCATTCCAGAACCCAAGAGCCGTCTGGGACGTCATCTCGGGCCAGACAGACCGTACGGAGCATTCTGGAAATGCTCCCGAATGCGAGTGAGGGATAGCGCGGTAGCCGGGGGAGTCGTGTCTTGCGTCTGGCTCGTCCGAGAGGTGAACAAAGAGAGGAGGGGAGACGGATCACTAGCAGACACACCAGGGAGCAGGAGAGTTATGTGGAGAAAAAACCAGGGGGATATTCTGTCTCCTGTTATGTACCTCCTCCTATGGGGGAGAGAGGAAGATGGCCTGGCCTTGATCTGTCTCTTCGCTCTCTGCTGGTGTGTGTGTGTGTGTGTGTGTGTGTGTGTGCGTGTTTGGGTTGGCTGTGTTTTCCCACCTCTTGCACTTGAACTAATGTCTGCAGTCTGGAAGGAAAATGTACATAATGGGGGCAGGGAGGGGCGGAGGGACGTAGAGATACCCCCGGGGGAAAACATCAAAAATGTATAAGTAAATTAAGTAAACAAACACATAAATAGATAGAAGGTTTCTGCATTAATAAGGGGCCAATTAAACAACTTAATCAGATCAAAACAGGGTGTCACTTAAAAGTGCATGAGTGGGAAGAGGGGCGAAAGGACGATGATTACCCCTGGGGTGCCCTCTGGGTGCTCAGCGCCTGTGTGCCTCTGGGCCGTAAACACAAGACAGAGCCACTGAACGCTGAAGCGATACATCCCTTCCTAGTTCTCAAAGTTTGTGTGTGTGTGATTGTGTGCATTTGTATGTGTGAGCAGTTGTGTGTTTGTGTGTGTGTGTGTGTGTGTGTGTGTGTGTGTGTGTGTGTGTGTGTGTGTGTGTGTGTGTGTGTGTATGCATTTGTGTGTGTGAGCAGTGTGTGTGTGTGTGTGTGTGTGTGTGTGTGTGTTGTGCAAGCATCTGTGTCTGTGTGTGTGTGTATATTTGTGTGTGAGTTTCACAATATCCAACTCTGCATGAGTCTGGGGTTTTCCTGGTAACTGGCTGACCTCAGTTCATTGGCTTGTAGGGAGTGCATGTCAGCAGCGGAGTGATTTACCTCTCAGGAAGAGAATCAGCATTCTCTAAATGCATTTTTTCCCTCCTCAGTGGAAATTTATGCGCCACTCAGAGACAGTATGAATAAGTGCCTAAACAAGCCCAAGAACTCCGTGCCAGACTTTTTTCCTGGAATAAAAGGAAATACTTTGTTCTTAACTTTTTTCCACAGAACAACTTCCCAAGGGCAGTGAGTGTATGCAAACTTATCGTGAAAAAAGAGCCATTTGGAATTCTCAGTTAAAATGAGATTCTATTATGATTCTTCTACTGCTAGAGTTTTGTTGATTTAAAGCAGATTTGACACAAAGCATTTTGGGACAAAACAGTGACTAAGACCTGATTTTAAACCCTGCATTATAAGACTGGCATAGCCGTGTAATATACATGTTACGGAAGCTGCCTCCTGTCAGCACTCAGCATGAAAATCCAATGATTTTTAACGAGGTCATATTCTCATGACAGGTGTCGGTATTTTAGATACTCTAACGGCATACGCCACAACCTCACTCTCTTACAACATTTACTGATTACATTGACATGACCCTGTGACACCACTGTACAGGGACAGCAACAACAGCACATCACCCCTACCATGACAGGCATAGTTATTAGGCCTACCATATATCGGAATATATATATGGTTATTAGTCTTCTGCCTCACTCATGGCCATTCTGTTGGTTTGGTTGTGTTCTATATATGTGCTCCTGTCGTCTCTATTCGAGAGGTGACCCATCTTATCAGCCAGCCCTGCTAACTGCTCTGTGTGGTTGTTACGGGGACCCCCCCATCACTCCTCGACTGCAAGCGCGGCGGTGCTGGGCACTGATTTACAGCGACCCGCAGTGAGGTAGGGGATTGGCTGGCGAGGGGACTGGCTGCTGGAGGAGTCATCGCTCCTCAGCATGGAGGTGTGATTGGGAGAACAGATCTCATCCAAGGTGACACATAAGAAGGGGAACCACAGCTGGGCTTCCACATGGAACGCAGAAGTGAGAGTGACACTGATCACAGATCTCTGCTTGCTTCTCTCTCTCTCTCTCTCTCTCTCTCTCTCTCTCTGTTCCTCTCTCACACTTTGGTTCTCTCCCCCACTCTCACTCTCTGTTTCAATTAAATTGAATTCTATTCAAAGCAATTTTCCCACCATTATCATGGTCTCCATGGCGAGGGCATGTATCAACCTCAGAGGAGAAAACTAAACAACATTCTCTATTATTTCTGTATCTGCACCCCCCCCCCTCTCTCTTTCTCTATCTCTCTCTCTCTCTGGCTTAACCATGCCCAACTTATGAAATGATATGATGATCACTTTATTGTGTGAATGTGGAGACTGATGGGGCACCTGCTAGTCTTATTGTCTGGGGCTCAGAGATTTGGCTGAAGTGGCACCCTCATCTGATGCCCTCTCTGTTCATAAACAAAGATGCCAGACAATACGCAAAGAGGTTTGAGAAGAACAAGAGAACAACAAATGATAGAAAAGGAGAGAGAAAGACTCCAACCATTCACTCCATCATATGGCGCCAACAGCGAGGAAAACCCTGCCTGTCATGATCCACTGACAATAAACTTGAGCTTGAATAGCATCCAAACCCCCAACTGAAATATGATTGGCACGGCTCAGGATAGGGTAAACACCATGGCACAAAGGCAACAGGGATGAGAGCGTGGTGGTGTGGGGTTTGTGTGTGGGGGGGGGGGAGGGAGGTGGTGGGGGTGAAGGCTCGAGTAAGGATGGCATCCAATAGAACACATTTTAAAAATACCCCATCGCTTGTGAGCGTTGCCATGGTGAGTTCTGGCACCAGTGTCACGGGTGGGGCCGGCAGCCAGCCAGCTCTGTTCACACACACACACACACCCCTACTCCACTACACACACACACACACCCCTACTCCACTACACACACACACACACACACATGACCTGGATTCAGCTAGGAGGCGTGGCCACCTAATTGATTCACAACAAGGGGGACAAGAGGGTCGACAGCCGTTACGTCAGCCCTGTTTTCCTGGTGCCACCTCGCACGCACACACACACACACACACACACATACACACACACACACACACACACACGACTCCCCCAACACCACCACATCACTGATCCAACCAAGTCAGTGCCAGACTGAAGCTGCATCACCTTTCCAACCCGTTCACATCCCTACACAGTCTCTCACACACTCAACACACTCCCACCCATCGTCCTCATCCTCATTGTACCTCACATACCAAATCATAACAAGGCCTGACACTGTTTCCCTTTTAAACGGGGAGTCTCCCTCCCCTCTCGTCTCCTCTTCACTAAGCCCTAATACTAGAGCTGCCAGTCACTCAGCTGGCCGGGTATTAGGACTGGCCCACAGGGTCTGGGGGTCCTTCACTCCACTCCTCTTAGTGACCAAGGGCCTCCCTGCTCAACTCTCTCTCCCCCTCTCTCTCCCTCTCTCTCTCCCCCTCCCTCTCCCTCTCTGGCTGGCCCTGACAATGGCTTAGTGTATTCCCATATGATCCCCAGCCAGAAAAGGAGTAGGGAGAGGGAGGAGTGAAGAAGTGTGTGTGTGTGTTGTCATGGGGGGGGGGGGTGATTGGGGGTGGAGGGGGTGATCTGTCTATGTGGGTTTTCTGCCCTGACAAAAGGCTGTGTCTTTATCTGGTGCCTGCCACCCAGTGCTGGCTGCTTGCGGTGATGACAGCGGGGGGAGCTGGTGTGTGTGTGTGTGTGTGTGTGTGTGGGGGGGGGGGGGGGGGGGGGGGGGGGAATGGCGCAGTGTGACAAAGACAGAGAAGAATACGAATGGGCCGAAGTGATGATGTCTCTCTTCTGCTCGCTCCTGGCTCTCTCCAAAAATATTATTCTACACCCCCACCAGCACACGTCCCACACACACCCCAACCCTCCGTCTGCTCTCTCTCACTCTATCGTTCTCTCTCTCTTACTCTCTTTCTCTCTCACTCTATCGCTCTCTCTCTCTCACTCTCTCTTACTTTGTTGCTCCCTCTTCTTTATCCCATACTCAACATCATTGTAAATGAGGGCTAAGCTCTCAATGATTCCTCCAGTTTAAATAAATAAAATGAGATCTTCTCTTGTTTTCTCTCAATCTCTCCTCATTCTCTCTCTCTGTCTCTCTCTATTTCTTCTTCCTCTCTTCTACTTTTCTCTCTCTCTCTCTCTCTCTCTCTCTCTCTCTCTCTCTCTAACCTTGCAGCTTTTGAAAATGTTTGGTGCTTTAATGGGGGATTATGTAATTAATGATGAACTGGTCTTTACACTTTGTGTATCATAAGAGGATTCTGCATTTTTCTTTCTTTCTTTCTTTATTTTCTTTCATCTTTTTTTTTTCTTTTTGCTATCTGTGATTTTAAATATGTAATGTAATATACTTGATGTAATAAAGATTTTGTAAAATTCAAATTCTCTCTCTCTCTCTCTCTCTCTCCCTCTTTCTTCTCCTTCTCCCAACCTTCTCACTCACAGGCACCCCATTCTGTCTCTCCCTCTCTCTATTCATCATGCCCTGCTCCTTCTCTCCTTCTCTCCTTCCTCTCCCTTTGCTCCCACTTCAACACAAAAGGCCTCCTCCTCAGTCTTGTCCACTCCCCTGGCTATTTCTCACTGTCTCCTCCACTTGAGAAACGGCGTGGTCAGGAGCACACCGAGCTGTGCAGGGGCTCACGCTCATTGTTCCTTTCTTGCGGTGGTGTCTGAGGCTCGGCTGGCACAGGCCCATGCCTCTCCTCTCCTCTCCTCGCCTCGTCTCCATTGTTCTAATGAGCGGGCGCACAGCAGGACATTTCAGATGAAGTTACGGCACACTAACCATGTCGAATAATGCAACACATTACATACAGGGAGGTTTTACAAGGACACATACACAAAACAACACAGTACATTTCCCTACCTCCTTCACCCTCCTTCCCCTCTCTCTCTCTCTCTCTCTCTCTCTCTCTCTCTCTCTCTCTCTCTACTAACACAGATAAACACATGGCTAGAGCAGCACTGTCTGCCTAACGGCTCTAATTAATTTTCTTAAGAAATTAGATACATTCTCCTTCAGCTCCAGAAAGCTTCAGTGGAGGAGTGGGCTTGGGTGGTGGTGAGATGGGAAGGAGGAGAGGAGCATGCCCGTAAAAATGCCAGCTTGGCCATTAGCGGGCTCCCAGATCTCCCAAACCGCCACTCATCAAACCTCCTAATTACTCCTTCAGAACCACAGTCTACCCAGCCTCACAAGAGACCAACAGCCATGTTCAGAGACATGAGACACATAAACACATATACACACACACACACGCACGCACGCACGTACACAAACAAAACACAATGCCCCACATTCATACAGAACTACACACGAGAGGCTTGCGAGCCATTCTCAGAATACTTAGCAAAGCTATAGCATAGAATGAACGAGTCAATCAGGACCAGAGTTCTTGCTCAGTCTAAATCAAGTGTTGAGTTGATGATGCTGCTGCTGCTGCTGCTGATGATAATGATGATGATGATGATGATGATGACGATGAAGGTGAACCTTAGCAGATGTGGTTGGCTGGGGTGGGGTCTCTAACCTGATTGGGATCTTTGTGTGTGAAGTGTATGAGAAGTGAATGGTTTTGTATGCTTCGTAGCACGGTTTCTGTATATGTGCAGTGCTAGGCTATATTCCTGTATCTAATGTTTTTTTGAAACCCAAATCCTGCCCCCACACCCTGCCTACCTTCCTTTATTACCTTGGTCCCAGAATACCTCAGCAAAGTCTGCAGAATGATAATGCACTTGATTAGCTAACTCAGGGCTGCTCTGCTAATCAAGTGCCACTGATGTATTCATTTGGCAGCACGGTAGAGCAGCAGCAGATGATTAAAGACCTGCAGAAGCCAGACTCTGAAGAGTGAGACTGAACAAAGTCTGATCACACATGGGGCAACGTTTTGAGCATGTAGCTGGGTAATGTTCCTCATTATTGTGGTTCTGGCATGTTCCCAACGATATTGGGTAATACATTTTTTTTCTGGAGAATCATCAGTAAGCAAATTATGAAGATCATCCAGAGTGGTTCCTTGTTGGTGGAATGATTTGCCTAGTGCTGTGTTCCTGCAATAGTCTAAGAGTCACGTCACCATCCAAACTGATGCCTCAGGGAGGCTCAGTCCTAATTCTGTAGTCCTGCTGTCAGACACAGAGAAAAACCTCCAGCCTTACAGTGCCCAGATCACGTCAGCTCCTCCTTAAAGGAAAATTCTTGCGATTTTTCACATAGATCTCTGTTTCTAGAAGTCACCGTGTACTGTCGATATGAGAAAAATTGGTGCTACCTAGATCGAGTTGCTGCAGCCAGCAGCTAGAGCAGCCAGACAGCTACAGTGCTACACTCTGGGATTCTCCTTTAAGTAAGTATGCTGCCCATGCTCAACTGATGGTCTGTTTTCACATATGAAGTGGAGAGTGAAAGTATTATATGGATGAAATTAAACCAAATGGATAAAAGATGCTTAGCAGGACCACTGTGTCCATCACAGCCGACACAACCCTGCCTACAGGAAGCACAGGAGGAGGAAAGAAATATAACTCGATTCCATTCTAATTTCATTTCTGTGAGCCGTTCAATGGCTGGAGTGCAGGCCGTGTCCATGGGTAATTTATTTCCAAACGTTTGACTTGGAGCAGAGAGTCGACATATGGAGAGCTCTTGCTCTAGCAGAGCTAACAGATGTGCGTGACATGAGTGTCTAGCAAGCTAGATCGAAATTGTGTACATCTGAGAGCATGTATGTATATATGTGTGTGCATTTCAGAGTATACTACTGTATACTATATGCTTGTGTGTGTATGTGTGTGTGTGTGTGTGTGTGTGTGTGTGTGTGTGTGTGTGTGTGTGTGTGTGTGTGTGTGTGTGTGTGTGTGTGTGTGTGTATGACTGTGTGCATTAAGGTTATGTATGCACAAGCTTAATGTATGTTTGTGTGCATGGGTTTAAGTGCAGTGTGACTGTGTGTGGGTGTGTGTATATGTGTTTGTACATGCAGGAGTGAGTGCATGTGTGTGCATGTCATACGTGTATGTAAAGTCAGTGAGGATAGCAGGCTTCACTCAATTTGTCTATTTCTAAACTTTAAGAGTGCTGGCCTGGATAGTTATACATACAAGAAAAATAGGAGAGAGGCCGCACTATGCATACATACTCTTTTATTTGCACATACGCGTTTCGGCGTGTGCCTTCTTCAGTGTGTGGGTTTAAGTGCAGTGTGACTGTGTGTAGGTGTGTGTATATGTGTTTGTACATGCAGGAGTGAGTGCATGTGTGTGCATGTCATGTGTAGGGTTGCAAAATTCCGGGAATTTTCAAAGTTGGAAACTTTCCATGGGAATTAACGGGAATATATGGGAATTAACAGGAATAAACGGGAATTAATGGGAATAAACTGGGAATTTTTAATATGGCAAGTGTCTATAACAGGGAACTTAAATTAGTTAAAACAACCTGATTTAATACAATTTCAGTCAAATTTCTACCCTGCACATGTCAATCACATGCACACAGCAATCGTCATAGGCTGCTAGACATAAAGGAAACCTATGGTGCGTTCATATGCATGGGGAAAATTTTTTTCCAACCAATCGGATTTTGTTGTTGAGTGGTGTGGTGTATCTTGGGCAGTTCAGTGTTGCTAGTTTAGCACGCTAGTAAACCATATGCAAAGAATGGGATTCCAGCTAGCATGCTAGCTAGCTTTGTATGCTAAGCTAAGCGAAAATACCAACATACAATTCATATTGCTTATTAGAAAACAAAATGTTAATGTTTGCATACGAAACAGTTTGTATGAATTACCCAAAATTCCCAGTTAATTCCCGTAAATTCCCATTAATTCCCATAATTTCCTTTAATTCCATGAAAGTTTCCAATTTGGAATATTTCCAAAATTCCCCAACTTAACTTCCCATGGTAAGTTTCCGGAAACTTTTGGGAAATTTACATGAAATGTTCTGCCCCTTTGCAACCCTAGTCATGTGTATACGTGTATGTAAAGTCAGTGAGAATAGCAGGCTTCACTCAATTTGTCTATTTCTAAACTTTAAGAGTGCTGGCCTGGATAGTTATACATACAAGAAAAATAGGAAAGAGGCCGCACTATGCATACATACTCTTTTATTTGCACATACGTGTTTCGGCGTGTGCCTTAGAAGGCACAGGCCGAAATGCGTATGTGCAAATAAAAGAGTATGTATGCATAGTGCGGCCTCTCTCCTATTTTTCTTATACGTGTATGTATCCATGAGTGTGTGAAAAAAAAACACCTTTGCTTTCTCTCTCTCTCTCTCTCTCTGCATAAAAGCATCATGCATTGAACAAGTGGCACATTCCTGAGGCCAGGGTTCATTTTCACATTCCATACCAGGCCCAGTCCTCAGGCAATCCTTCCTCCACTGCCACCACCGCCACCTCCTCCATCATGTGATCCCCTTAATCTCCCCTATTAGGACCTGTGAAGCCCTTGCTGCAGACCCCACTGATGCAGGCAGGATGGGAGGACACAGGGAAACCCACCACTGACAGACTAATAAAGGAGCAGAAGACAAGACAAGTAGCCAAAGACTGTTGCCATGACAGAGGAGCGTGAGTTATTGAGACAACAAAGAGCAATTGCTGTGATGCAGGTAGATTCCATGCGCTCTCTCTCTCTCTCTCTCTCTCTCTCTCTCTCTCTCTCTCTCTCTCTCTCTTTCTGTCTCTCTCTCTTGCTGTGTCCCTCTGTAATGTCTCCCATCAAAAGGAATTAAGCCCATGTGATGTGAGTATGCTAATGAACAGCACCAGCACACCCTCCAGCACTGAGTAAGCCAGGGGAAAAAAGGAGAGAGAGATAGGCGGATGGAAAGATAGAGGGGGAATAGAGAGAGAGAGGGGGGGATAGGGGGAGAATAGAGAGAGAAAGACAGAAACATTAAAACAAGCAGGCTGATGGTATCAGCACAGTCCCACAGGGAGTGTTTGTCCTGTTTGTGTCCCTCTTAAATACCCAACATCACCCCATCTGACCCTGGACATTTCACACTTCATCTCTCTCATGTGCCCCCCCCCGCTCTCTCTCTCTCTCCATCACTCTGTTGTTTGTGTTCTCCATCTACTTAAATGCTCTGGCTGAGTACTAGTGACAGTTAAAGACACAGAGAGGCTGTGCAGAGAGGGATGGGAGGTGGGGGGTTTAGTACGTGCACATCGGCACCCCAAAGATCTTTACACCAGCCTATTCTGTACATGAAAATAAAGTAACATTTATGACACTAGAGGTATATTTGTAATATGCGTTATTTTCATGTCAACAGATATCCCATTCCCACAGTGTTTGCTATCAAATGGATTAGGTCTGACACATAAACAGGAAACTGGGCTGAGCCTTCATGTTAAAACACGTCTCACCTTGTGAATTTTATTTCCTAATGATGCCTATAGCATGTGAACTTGAGATGTGATGGTGTTTGTTTGCTGATAAACATCTGTAACAATCGCAAACCTCTCAGGTATGACATTGCTTTCAACCCCCTTTATTTGTAAAAAAAACATATTATCTCTCTTACAGATTACACCACACACACACACACACACACACACTCACACACAGATTCATGAGGCACATAAATCCTTTTCTTTCATGGGGGGTATGTGTTTATATGTACAGTCTTGATCTGTTTCCTCCATATAAAGCCTGTGTGCTATGCATGATTGACAAGCAATTACATTTTGCCACAATCAAGCGCACCTCATTAGCAGAAATCAGAGTGGTGGGAGGAGGCTCCGTCATCGTGGCCTTATTTAAGGCAATTACATCAAACTCACCGAGCGATCCCTGGCAGCTGGCACTGACGAACATGCACATAGGCCGAGGTAAAAAAAAAAACATGCTCACAAAATAAACACATTAGACAGAAAAGGGAGAGAAAGAAAGCGATCGCCTCTGAGCTGATCCCACCATTAAGTTTAAAAATGCTTCTGTCAGCTATCTTGGCGGTGAGGAAAGTCCCACAGAGGAGAGGAAACACAACGGGGGAAGGTGCCATCATGGGTCCTCATCCTACCACTGACCCTGCTGAAGGTCAGCCAGTTATCAGGAAACCCACAGAAACAAGTGGAGTTGGATCTTGTGAAACTCACACAGATACACACACACACACACACACACACACACACACACACACACACACACACACACACACACACACACACACACACACACACACTGCTTAGGTCAGCGTCCTGATGTTATTGATCTGGCAGCCTAAGCACGCTCTGTTTTCCCTCTCACTAACTCTAGATGTGTGGACACACACACACACAACCTAAACAAGAGCAACAGACAGCCCACCCCCCACACACACACAGGCATTCTCTGACACATCTTTGCCTTGCCCTGACAAGCTTTTGGTTTTGAGACACACTTGGCTATAGGGCCATCATTTTTCCTAACAACCGGCAGTGACTGCCAATAACAAGCTCCCCCACTGCCATCACTCCCCTTTATTTAGGGATCGCTCAAATCCTGCATTCCAAGCAGCAAGTTCCCTCTTGCAAACAAGCGGGGGGAAAAACACATTTTTTGTAAATTGCTGCATTTAGAAAAGCCCCCTAAGAGGGGCCATGAACTCTGCTTTCCCAAACCCTGTGAAAAGAGGCGCAATGTGGAATTCAGTACTCTTCAACTTCAGCTATATAGCTATTCCCCCAGTCTGAATCAGTAGTGCTGGAGCAAACACCCCCTCACACACACACACACACACACACACACACACACACACACACACACACACACACACACACAAGGTCAGCCAGTTATCAGGAAACCCCTAGAAACAAGTGGAGTTGGATCTTGTGAAACTCACACTGATACACACACACACACACACACACACACACACACACACACACACACACACACATACACACACACAATCACACGCACACACACACACACACACACACACACACACACACACACACACACACACACACATACACACACACAATCACACGCACACACACACACACACACACACTGCTAAGGTCAGCCTCCTGATGTTATTGATCTGGCAGCCTAAGCACGCTCTGTTTTCTCTCTCACTCACTCTATATGTGTGGACACACACACACACAACCTAAACAAGAGCAACAGACAGCCCACCCCCCACACACACACAGGCATTCTCTGACACATCTTTGCCTTGCCCTGACAAGCTTTTGGTTTTGAGACACACTTGGCTACAGGGCCATCATTTTTCCTAACAACCGGCACTGACTGCCAATAACAAGCTCCCCCACTGCCATCACTCCCCTTTATTTAGGGATCGCTCAAATCCTGCATTCCAAGCAGCAAGTTCCCTCTTGCAAACAAGCGGGGGGAAAAACACATTTTTTGTAAATTGCTGCATTTAGAAAAGCCCCCTAAGAGGGGCCATGAACTCTGCTTTCCCAAACCCTGTGAAAAGAGGCGCAATGTGGAATTCAGTACTCTTCAACTTCAGCTATATAGCTATTCCCCCAGTCTGAATCATTAGTGCTGGAGCAAACACCCCCTCACACACACACACACACACACACACACACACACACACACACTGCTAAGGTCAGCGTCCTGATGTTATTGATCTGGCAGCCTAAGCACGCTCTGTTTTCCCTCTCACTCACTCTATATGTGTGGACACACACACACACAACCTAAACAAGAGCAACAGACAGCCCACCCCACACACACACACACACGAGGCATTCTCTGACACATCTTTGCCTTGCATCAGAGCTTTTGGTTTTGAGACACACTTGGCTACAGGGCCATCGTTTTTCCTAACAACCGGCAGTGACTGCAAATAACAAGCTCCCCCACTGCCATTAGGGGTGTCACGATTCTCCAAATCCTCGATTCGATGCAATTTTCAATTTTAAAGTCACGATTCGATTTGATTTTCGATCTTTTTTTCAACATTACTATTAATGCATTCCTTATATGTTATTTACTCTTTTTGGCCTTTTCCTTTTCTGTTTCGGGGGGCTTTTATTTTGAAACCGTTCCAACCGCGAGGTTGTAATGTAAACAGAACCAACATTAGGCTAAAACAGAGACGTGAACATAGTGAAATGAAACAACACAGAATTATAATTTGATCGTTTCAGCACACTTCGAAGAGACCCAAGGTTAGTGTTCATGGATACTTATCAATGTGCATTGTAAGCCTTAAAGTAACTTTGGACTGTAACTAGATCATCTTTTCACTTGCTAAGTTGAGTAGGGTAAGTTAGTTTTAATTGACGTGAATGAACGAGTACTTCCACACCGGTGATTTCAAAGTAGCAAGAGGGGCTTTGATTTTGGTAGGTTGATGTGTATATTTTAACTGGCTGCAGCCCAAAATTAGAGGAGTGTTGATGCTGCAGTTCAGCACGTGCGTTTGTGCTTCTTGGCATACATGCTGGATGTGACATTGGGGGTGTGGCTGCATCGTCGATTCTACTTTTAAATTCGAAGTTCGAGATTGAGATGTAATTTCGAACGATTTCGATATAAAATCGAAATCGCGACACCCTTAACTGCCATCACTCCCCTTTATTTAGGGATCGCTCAAATCCTGCATTCCAAGCAGCAAGTTCCCTCTTGCAAACAAGCGGGGGGAAAAACACATTTTTTGTAAATTGCTGCATTTAGAAAAGCCCCCTAAGAGGGGCCATGAACTCTGCTTTCCCAAACCCTGTGAAAAGAGGCGCAATGTTGAATTCAGTACTCTTCAACTTCAGCTATATAGCTATTCCCCCAGTCTGAATCAGTAGTGCTGGAGCAAACACCCCCTCACACACACACACACACACACACACACACACACACACACACACAAGGTCAGCCAGTTATCAGGAAACCCCCAGAAACAAGTGGAGTTGGATCTTGTGAAACTCACACAGATACACACACACACACACACACGCACACACACACACACACAAAAAAAAAATATGGGGCAGGACTTTGGCCTTTTGTTGTTGGGGCACTCTATGTGCTCTTGGAAAGCACAGACATTGATTTCTAAGCAGCAGTGACAATACCAGAAAAACATTGGAAGAATGAGAGAAGCATGAAAGAAAGAAAGAAATAAGGAAAGAAAGACAATGGAGAGAGATATTTGTGCAGTTTGCCTCAGGTCAGGAAATTGGGACAGACAGACGGAAGCTCCTTGTTCAGACTTGTTCTCCTGACCAGGAAACAGGATCTGATGTGGTATAGTATGACCTGGTGTGCAGTGGTGTGGAATACCAGTGTTTATGGTGCGGTGTGGTGT
>NW_027468587.1:20472224-20519724 GCF_046254945.1 Alosa pseudoharengus | reverse complement strand
CTTAGTCCACTGTACGGCCTGGCCCCACTAATGAAGCACTCTCTCTGGCTCGCCGCGCTACAAAGACTCCCCTGAGACCCCGGCACCATTCACATGCTAAACGCTATGCCTACGCAACTCTGTGTGCTACAGCCATTCTCTAAGCCAATGAATGCTCATTATTCACCGCTGAAGGCGTCTTAAGCTGTCGATGCTCAGCAACAGAGGAGGGCAATCGAACAGTCTGAGCCTGCCTATTGAAGGAAGATTTAGTTTTACACACGTTCATTGGAAATCTCTGCTCAGTATAGGCACAATACAAACTCGCCTGTACATGGTGTCATCTTTTAACTGAGAGCGGCGGTAAAAACAAATGGCTTTCAGTTATCAACTGAACATCGATTGCCACTGTGCAGTTCTGTTAAGTGAAGAGGGAGAATCCATCAGCCAGAACACCCAAACATTTCCTATATCTCCCAAAGTTTTAGTTCACACAGTGTTAGATGTGACATTACTCTTTCTAAAAATAAAGGAGTATGATTAATCTGATAAGAGACCAAATGTCTCTGAAACCCCCATACCACCCTGCTCCTTTGGTTCTATTCACCCTGAATCCACCATATCAGCGGAGAAGGAGATCTCCTCCATCTTATCAAAACCAACTACAGACCACAGAAGCCCAGCTAATGAGAGAAAGGTACAGACAGGGCAAAGGAATGAGGGGGAGAGAGAGAGAGAGAGGAGAGAGAGGAGATAGATGAGAGGATTGGAGAGTGAAAAAAGGGAATGAGAGGTGGAGACAGAGAGAGGATAAAGAAAAGAGGGAGAGAAGGGAAGGTAAAGATGGAAAGGATAGAAAGAGAGCAGAACAGGTATACTGTAAGAGTAAGTTAGATGAAGAAAATAAGAGAGGGAGAGAGAGAGATAGAGAAAAAAAAGAGAGAGAGAGAGAGAGAGAGAGAGTAAGAGGCTCTGAGTCAAAGCATTCCCACTCTAATCCAAACCGGCAATCTGAATTATTGATGCATATTGTCAGAGTGGGTGACTTGAGCAGAGTGAGAGAGAGGAGAAAGATTAGAAGCCACACCACAGGTTTACCCCTACACCACCTCCAGAGGTCAGACTCTGCCCAGGCAGGAGAGATCACATGAAGGATATGAAGAGAGAATGGAGAGAATGGAGAGAGGCAGAGAGAGAGAGAGAGAGAGAAGGGGGAGAGAGAGAGACAGGGAGACAGACATATACTGTACAAACAGAAGGAGTTGCAGAAAGTGGTTGTCAAGGAGATAAACAACTGACATTTAAGAGCAGGGGTTGACGATTAGATTTTTCTACCCACGAAAACAAACACAGCACATTCCTGGCAGAATCCTAGAAGATATTGAATGGAATATTTACTTGGATCAACAACACACTTAAAGGCATCCAGTGGAATAAAAAACACTCCATTTGAAAGCATCAACAGGTCGTCAGCACCTGCTGGACAGGATGACTGCTAGGCAGACGCCAGTGAAAACCTGAGCTCCTGCCAAAGCCCAAATCTGAAAGCAGATGAGTGTATTTCTTTGCCCATCCAGAGCCGCCTGACAGCCGTACGTCCTGAGACAAGGTGAAAAGCATTATGGGGCTGTCATCTGCCCGCCCCGCACGTCTTCCTGTCAGACCTGCTCATTACTCCGGCCCATTTGTCTAATAGTGGGCTCCTCTTTAGCTCTCATCTTTTTTCTGCTCCATTTGCTCAAAGCACTTTCGAAGCCATACCTAGGATCTCTCTCACACACACACACACACACACACACACACACACACACACACACACACACACACACACACACACACACACTCCACCAGCAGGTGAGCACACAGAGTCAGTTGTGAAATCCTTGCTGGCCTCTCTCCCCTCAGGCTCTGTAAACAGGGTTCAAACTCTCCTCAGATGTGTTTATTCGACCTGGCTCCACCAGGAATATCGCTGGCCCTCACAACATCCCACTCTGGAATCAAGTCCCACACAGATGAGACCTGTTCCAGCACCGACACACCAGTGCCTGCAACAGCTCCATCGACTTAAAAAACGGCACCTTAAACTACCTAAAGGTCCAGTCCACGATTCGAAGCCCTTCTTTTGATTTTTAGCAAAATAGCATCCAAAATAAGAAACTCTGGTGTTTGTACTGGACTGTAGCCCTTGCTCTGTAAATGGGAGGCAAATAAAGTGTCGTGGACCTAAACGTAAACAATGCCAGCCAATCAGTGCTTCAGAAGAGAGGGGTGTACTGTAGTTTGATTAGCTGTTGAGCTCAAATATCAATAACCTTTCACACACCTGAATCTTAGATGCCATCTTTCATAAAAACATCTCTGAATAAGTGTTGGAATTTAGCTAAAAGGTAGGATTTAATGACCTTAATTATTATTAGAAATAATAAATTATCATTATTAGAAAGACAACCTTGTGACATACTGCAGTCCAGAAACATTACGAGGCCAACGGTTCAGTGCTGAAATGAAAAGAACCTCATTTTTTCTCAGACCCCTTTTTATTTGCAAGGTTGTTAGCCTAATGGAATGAGCAAAGAAAACAAGCACCCTTGTGGTAGTGGTGGGTGTCCACTTTACAATTCTTACAATTATTGTAAGGACTTCAGTGTTTTAGAGATCCATGACTCATTAGCTGCTAGCCTAGCATTTCCGGTGCATTAGCCTAAACTCCAAACAGGTCAACAGTGGAGTAAAGCACACTGGGGTGTGTGTGTGTGTGGGGGGGGGGGGGGGGGGCAAGTTATCGCACAACATAAAGATCTGATTTTTAAGCACAACACCACGTTTAGAGTGTGAAAGAAATACAGGTGTCTGCTTTTTTTATTACTGCTAAGATCCTCCCTGTGGCACCAAACAGTCTTTATTATACCAGTAGCTCTACTGTAATGTGTATGGTGCCATTAAATCTTTTTATTTTTGCTTGCGACTGTTTTACTCGGGGACGCGAAAAGCAGGCTTTCACAAAGCCACCCATCAACTCGGGAGAGGTTCAGCAGTCGACAGAGATGACAAGACCAGAATGAAGAGGAGATGAGGAGGAGAGGAGAATGGGTAAAATAGACAGTGATAGAGTGAGATGAGAAGAGAGAGAGAGGATGAGAGATAGAGAGATGAAAAGAGACTAATAGAGAGAGAGAGGCAGAGATGGGAGGGGAGTTAAAGCCTTTGGGACTAGGGCTAACTACTCAGACTGAATGCAAAGACATGAAGTGAAGTGCATGGGGTGATGGCTTGAGCAGGCATGGGGCGGGGTGGGGTGGGTGTGTGGGTGGGTGAGTACTAGGGGCATGTTTTTGTCCCCTAGGGTGAGAGACAGATGGAACTGAAGAACTGGGTTTCCATGGTGACATGGTTACTGGTCTGACTCAAACTGATTGGTTGTTTTTCTTTCGCACACACTCAGTACCCACACATTAGTTGAATCCCCTAAATGTCACCAACACACCAATTGAGCCTTAAATCTACTGTTGCACAAATACTAGAAAACTGAAGTCAATACATCTGCGTTTAGTTAGTTTAGTGAGTTAAGATGCCATTATGACTGTTTTAGGTTTAATAATACAACAGTGCTCATAAATTAGTAAGGCATGCTATTCATTTTCAATTAAGACCTGTTCTGACCAGAAATAAAATAAATGTCAAGCTAGCATGGCCAAGATTCTAAACCACAAGGCGTTGTAAAATCCCATAAACTTGAAAGTGCAGGAAATGTTCTGCAGAGCTCTTTCTCCAGCAGTTCTATTTTCCTTTTCTTTGCTCTTTTTCTTGCCATGAGCTCATTTCACTCTTGTCTTCCTTCAGAGCTCACCTTCTCCTTCTCTCCCATAGCCTCCTAAGCCTACTCTGTGATTGGATTACTGCAGCAGCTCTGGCTTCTGACTGTGAGATTCGGAGGTCAAATGGAACGAGAATGAGCAAAATGACTGCCACGTGTCTCTACAGGTCTCCACTCTCATGCCGCTTGTGCACTCACCGACTCAACACATTTTCTTTCTACCTATCTTTCTTACTGGAATTAATTTTGTGGACGACGTGAGCACAGAAACGAAGACTGCCCACAAATTAAGGAGTCTTAATAAGGACCAAGACAAAAGTTGCAACAAAGAAGGACAACTGGCAGAAAAAGCAGTAACAAAAGACTGGTTACAAATAATACATATGATGAGGTAGAGAAGCCTAATGAACAGTACTCTGGTGGCACTTACTGCTGATTGAATGACAAGGGGAGAGGAGCAGAAAAGGGGAGGAGCAGAAAAGGGGAGAGGAGGAGAAAAGGGGAGGGGCAGAAAAGGGGAGAGGAGGAGAAAAGGGAAGAGGAGGAGAAAATGGGAGGGGCAGAAAAGGGGAGAGGAAGAGAAAAGGGGAGGAGCAGAAAAGGGGAGAGGAGGAGAAAAGGGAAGAGGAGCAGAAAAGGGGAGGAGCAGAAAAGGGAAGAGGAGCAGAAAAGGGAAGAGGAGCAGACAGGGCCGTTACATTGTCTGTCTTTCTCTCTGCTTTTTAGACATCCAAGAAGTAGGTGAGGCAAAACTTCAGTGTGTGATGGTCATGAAATCCACAGCGCTCCAGATCTCCTCACGAGAATCAACAGCCCAAATGTGTGTCCACACCTGTGTGGGTATCCTCCCAGCTGGGGGTTTAAGTGTCCCAGAAGGACTAGCACTATCCTGCCACTCCAGCTCCCCCTACACCCGCCAGGTGCGTACATTGGAGAAGGAGGAACGCAGCACACCTGTTGGATATACACTGAGGGATGGTCTGTGTGTGTGTGTGCGCTTGTCTGTTTTGGCATGTCGGTGTGTGTGTGTGCGCTTGTCTGTTTTGGCATGTCAGTGTGTGTGTTTGTGAAGAGAAAAGAGCCTAGGACTGAGCTATACTTGGAAAGAAATTATTCAAGATGCTAGCTCAAACATAATCACCCACCCACACCCACACCCACACCCACACACACACACAGAAAGAGAGACAACAGATTAAGTGCTTTGAAAAGAGACAGGGCTTTGTAAGCACTTGATGATGCAAGTTACAATATATTGTTATGATTACCAAGGTAAACACCTTAACATCACAAAAGCACATGCTCAGACATGCTCACACACATATAAACATAAACTGTTCACCCATCTCTAGGGCACAGCACACACACACCGACTGGATTTAGAAAAAGAAGAGCAAGCCAGTGCTATATTTTATGAAATCCTGAGAGTGCCAGAACTAGACAGTACATTTGTAAAATAATAATAAATTAAATCTGGGAATATAACTAGGAATAAATGAAAGAAAAAATTTGGAAATATAGCCTAAATGCTATTTGCTTTTTCTCTATTGTCACCGTTTTCCTGCACTGCTATTGCTTTTCCCCCTACATAAATAACAATCTAATCTATCAAGCAAGCATATTAATTATCCAGTTCAGTGTCCATTGCTTACAGTTCTTCCCTTTCAACTATATGCCTTGAATGCTCAATTGAATGGAAGCCTTATTATTCATGTATGAACAGGGTACTGTGACACCCATGTGAGCAACACTAGACGGTCAGTTTTTAACACTGCCAGATTGTGTATGTGTGTGTGTGTGTGTGTGTGTGATGGTAGGTGAGCCTGCGTGTGGTAGCAAGTGTGTGCTATTGATGTTGCCACACACATTGCAGCACATTCAGCGTAATCTTGGCTTCTAAATGTGTGTGTGTGTGTGTGTGTGTGTGTGCGCGCCCGCGCGCGCGTGCGTGTGTGTGCGTGCATGCATGCATGCGTGTGTGCATGTGTGCGTGTGTGTGTGTGTTTGTTTACTCATGCTCATCATGCTCATCTCTTGTTTTCTCATGCTCATCAAGCCCAGCCCAGGTACTCTGATTTTGCTGTGCTTCGCTCTTCAGCTAATGACCTCCAGACAATTAATTGCATGTATCCATCTTCCTTTACTTTATAAAACTATTAGGAAAGTCCATAACAGTGTGTCACCTATTTTTTGTTTGTTTTTCTCCCTTGTTTGTGTTTAACGAGAATAGCACAGGAAGGTCATTCTATTACCTGAACACTCACCAATCAGTTTAAATCCCTCTGTACCGAGAGTTAAAGGAGCCCTCCACAATTTTGATGCAATAGGCTACACTCTTTGCCCAAATCAGTCAATTGCTCCTCACAGTCATCTAGCTGTCTGTTCAGTGTGTGCATGTCCCGAGAGCTGGTTGGGTGAAGGAGACGGGTGTGAGAGGAGAAAGGTGTGCCAGGTCAGGTGGAAGTGTGTGTGTGTGTGTGTGGGTATGGGTGGGGGGTGGCGTCTGATATCCATTTTAGCTAACAGCATGTGTTCATACATGACTTGACTCTGGAAATGAAAAACAACAAGCGGCTCAGACTGAAACATAAACATAAGGCTGACTTCACCTGATAGCACAGGCCAGGGCCTGGTCCCTTAGTACAGTTTTGAGTCATCTATTGATCAAATGGCCTTTCATGTTCCAAATGTTAACACCTCAAATGCCGTCTCCTTGTAATACTGATGCACTTGCAACTCAAACATTCCCGGGCCGTGACTGACTGACACAATGAAGTGCAATAGCTTTCATATCTGCTGCTGTAGCCGTTTACCATGCTATTCGATGTCTATCTTTTCATCTTAAATGTCCTCTAACACAACACAACTTTTTCAAAGGCAGTTAAAAAGAGAGGGAGAAAACGAGCGCACACGCCAGAGAGAGAGAGAGAGAGAGAGAGAGAGAGAGAGAGAGAGAGAGAGAGAGAGAGAGTGAGAGGAAAGGGTGCGGTGAGATAGGACGCAAAGGGGCGCGAGGAGCAGGGTGTGGACGGGTACAAGAGGAAACTGCGGTTGAAGGCTTGACACTGTCAGAGCGTCAGAGCACCACAGCTCAAGTGCAGCAAGAGGGTGCAAAGGGCAGAGCAGGTGCGGGCCTGACTGCCATGGACATCATCAGAAGAGTAGGGAAAACACAAGTGAAGTGAACAGTCAACATGTCTCTGAACGCTGCGTGGAATGTAGCTGGGTGTCCAGGCGATGGGGTGAAACACATTACTACTAATGCCTGATAACAGATGTTGCAACCACGCTCTTGTGTAGACAAGCTCCTGCAAAAACACTACATCAAGCCAGATTGCCTGCATGAACCTACAGTATTCCTTTTCTATTTCTCTCTTTCTCTCCTCCTCCTCCTGTCTCACTCTCCTGCTACTTCTAGCTGAGCTAGCTGGCCATAAGTGCTGACCGAGTCCAGTAGACAATGGGGCCTGAGTCCTAGATGTGATCAGCAACCGACACGCTCGAGTGGCCAGAGTCTTTGGGAAGTGTGTTGTGTGTGTGTGTGTGCGCGCGCGTGTGCGCTTGTGTGTGTATGCCTATGTGCGTCTGTCTGTGTGTGTGTGTACACAACACACCTTGCTGCCATGAAACATTCATGTAGAGTGGACGAATGCTAGCTCTGAGGACTACGTGTGGTCTGGTGTTTGTGTGTGTGGTGTGATGTAGAATCCTGCACCAGGCTTGGCCTCAGTGCAGCATGGGTGGTGGAGATAATAAGACTGTCACAAATAGGTGTGAAAGCGAACGATGGGTGGAACGCTTGGAGTGTCCAGAGGTACAGAGGTGTGAAGAGAGAAATGTCTCAACAGATGTGTCAACTGAAGCTATTCAAAGTTCTAACACTGCATGGTGTTATTTCAGTGACACACACACACGCACACGCACACACACACACACACACACACACACACACACACACACACACAGAGACATTATTCATGGTTATTAGATTAGATTAGATTCAACTTTATTATTCATGCTCTTTTAGGTAAAATGCAACATACCGTGTTGCAACAAACCATTTAAGAGCCTTTATGTAATGCAATGCTAACTGCAACTCACTTCCCCAGTGTTGTTGATACTCTACAAGAGGAAGTTTCATTGTTTGGCCCGGTGTCAAGTTTGTGATCACATTGAACTGCTATTCAAGCCTTACATTTTCCCCAAAAAGTGCACGAGTGCTGAAGGTTTGTGGAGAGCTGGTAATTTGAAAAGCCTGTTTTTGACTGTTCAACTGTGTTGTGGTTTGCTTTCTGGGTTCTGAGGTCTCCTTAGTAAATGGAGGTCCCATGAACACACACACACACACAGACACACACACAGACACACACACTGATGGTAATTTTAATACCACAGATGAATGAAGACCCAGTCAGACCAATGGCAGTAAAAACCAAGAACAGAGTTTTATTTACAATGATGCGCATCCAAGGTGAGACAGCATGACCTCACCTAAAGATCCACCAGCTGCTCTCACTAGACAAGGAAATAGTTAGGGTTTAAGTATCCTTCCAAGCTGATGGAAGATGGCACTGGTCATCCTATCTTACGTGGACCACACTGAATCAGACTCTGATTAGTGCCAACCTGGCAGATAGCTATGACGCAGCTATGCCGAACAGTGAAACACTGCAAAGTCATAAAATCCCCTTTTATCTCTAAACACACACAGTCACACATATACACAGAATGTGGATGAACATATAACAGAAAAATCAGGACATAAACCACTTATGAATATAAAAATTCAATTCAATTCCAATTCCAATACTCTCAACACACACACACACACACACACACACACACACCTGACACACACACAAACACACACACACACATCATAATGACTCCTGAGTCTTCAGTGTAAGAGAGCAGACAGCCCTTGCCTTTCATCAGAGAAGAGTATGAGTGAGTAGCATGTCTTCGCATCATTAATTCCCTGTGTTCTTTCTTTTTTCCAAGACATGAGTGTCTGCTTGGAGTGAATGTAAAAAGGTACCCTGCTGTTGTAACCACATCCACCTCCTGTCTGCTCAAAAAGATGAAAACCGTAGTCATTCACTTCTAGCACCCATAGCTATAAGCAAAAAGTCAAACCATTATTTGTGCGGCATTAGATAGTATTTGTTCTTCATTCAACTAAATGGTAAATGGAAGACACTAACATTCTGCCATGTCTGACAGACTAAGCAAAGCAAAATAGGAGAAGACATCCGATTCTCTTTGAGGCCGTAGTAATCTAATTGCTACAGTACCTTTGCTAGCATACCTTTATTACGGTGCTAATGAGCAAATACAACCATCAGCAGGCTGCCCACTCAACCACACAGACCACCAGAGACTAGAGAGCTTCCATTTTCAGCAGTGGTGAGATTCTGCTGTAATGCTTGGCCAGATATGCGTAGTCTGAAAGGCAAGACTCACACATTGTTGCTTTTTCCCCAGACATGTCTTTAATATCCACTTTCAAAACCAGTTCATCAGAATTTGCTACTTACTACAGTATAAAGGGGTCTAAAAGTCAGCAAACAAACAAACATCTATTTTGTGTCAATGTCCAGCCATGTTTCTACTCTTCCGCTACGTTGGGTTCTGAATGAGAGGAAGGGATACAGAAGGGTACGAGAGCACACACACACACACACACACACACACACACACAGAACTGTGTGCACTTCTGTCCAATTGCACAGCCATAACAACAAAGACCATCTTTGCCTCAAACCAGATGCAGGTTAAAACTAGGCCACTTTCATTCTCTCTCTTTCCTTCTTTTCCCGATCATTGGCTCATCTTTCCCTTCTCCCACCCTCTCTCTCCCTCCCTCCCTCCCTCCCTTTCCCTTACACCAGGGATGAGCGGAGGGCGAAAAAAAAAAAAAAAAAAAAACCTGAGCTGTCTCACACACAAACCATCTCATCTTTCAAACGCATCAAAGATTTCAGCAATGCCAAAGATTTCAGCAATGCCATCCCTGCACACCAGTAGCCATTTTTCTTTGTCTGCCATCTCTTTCCTCTCTACATCTCTCTTTCTCTCTCACTTTCTCTCTCCCTCCCTCTATCTGGCTTCCATTATATTCTTCCCTCTACTTCATCCCTCCCTCTCCTTCTCCCACCCTTCATCTCTCTCTCTCTCTATCTCTCTCTCCCTCTCTCTCTCTGTTTTGGCAGCTGCCCAGAGGTGTGTGGAGTTGTAGTATGACTCTCCTCCTGCTTTGCTTTGTATCTTGGCCAGATCCAACTACACACCACTTTTCTCCTCTTTCTCTTTAGGAAAGCATGGCATAGGATAAACAGATCTCTCATTCCTTTCTCTCACTCTCCCTCTCTTTCGTCATTTTTCTCACCATCACCATCATCTGTCACACTGTTATTCTTTGTACCTCTCTAAAACTCTATCCCTCTCCAACTATCTTCATGTCCCTCTCTCTCTGTACTCTTCAAAGGTTTCTCTAAGCTTACATTTCAGTCCTCTCTCTCTCTCTCTCTCTCTCTCTCTCTCTCTCTCTCTCTCTCTCTCTCTCTCTCTCTCTCTCTCTCTCTCTCTCTCTCTCTCTCTCTCTCTCTCTCTCTCTCTCTCTCTCTCTCTCTCTCTCTCTCTCTCTCTCTCTCTCTCTCTCTCTCTCTCTCTCTCTCTCTCTCTCTGGCAGTAGCTGTGCAGTCATAAGGATGGTGAGGATCTGAATTAGGGGCTAGAGGGCTGGCATGCTCATTAGTTCTCAAGTTTGTGGGGAGTGCAACCTGCAGAGGGCTGGGATAGGAGCGTGAGCGCGCCGTGGCCGCAGCAAAGGATTGTGGGAGATCTCACAGCATCAGCATAACAATAGCGCATCTAGGCCTGCCGCGAGATTGCGGAAAAGCCACTCAGAGAGCCAGCATGAGCTGCAGCTCAGCAGCCAAGCTGCTCCTTCCCAGAAACCTAAAAAGCATGTGGGTTGTTCAAAGACACGTTCAGAAAAGCCCATTATTTTACAGTCTACTGTCTTCCAATCACTGTTATTTTCTTTTCTTGAATAGGCACCACAATTGTCAAGCATTTGTGGCTGTTTAAAATGTTGGGAACAAGAGAAACACTCTAAATAAAGTCACTGAAATTAATGTACATTTCCACCCCAAAAATAACATCCAAGTCTGGGACAGAGAGCTCTGGGGCCCCCTGAAGAGGTGCAAAATACATGCACCAGCGCGCGCCGCGCGCACACACATACACACGCGCACACGCACACGTGTACTCAAATACACACACCCAGTACACACACACACACACACACACACACACACACACACACACACACACACACACACACACACACACACACACACACACACACACACACACACACACACACACACACACACACACAGAGTCTCTGCCCCTGGACAAGGCCAATTGCTGTGAGCTAAGCCATGATCTTCTGCTGTGACCTCCGCTAAGTGGACGCTGACACAAAACGATGTGCCCCCTCAGCAAACGACCCCAGCAGCCAAGGTCACACCCACAGCCAACAAACCAGTTCTGTCCAAAGCAGAGGGCCAACAGGTAAATCATTCATCAAAGCTGGGTTTGGTCTCTCGAACGCAACCAGTCCCTGACGATGAGGAGTCTCATACATCGCCTGACTCCATAGGAGATTAGGGCTCGATCTTCCACAACCTTCTGTTGCATGTTCTCACCTAGTACTACAGATCATAAAGTAATTTAAGAAGTATCATAAATTACTAAAAGAATGTGTTTGAGTGGCCTACTGGCTTCATGACTTCATGTGGATGCAGCATTTGGGAGAATGATGCACTAATGGTATACCTGGCCTCTATTGATAGATACTAGGAGATACAGAGATATACTAGGAAATAGGTAGCTCTTGAAAAACTGATTTTGCTATTTGGAATCTGGACTAGTAGCATTGCAGTGCCTATCTGGGAATGAGATGGAACAATGGGTTATCTATCTGAGGTCATTAGCTCTCTGTGACCCAAGGCTAGCCATTGTTATTTACTAAAACGAAAGCACTAGATCCATCAACCTGACTATCTATCCATACATTTATCTGTTCATCTATCCACCTGGTCATCTATCTTTCTTTCTCTCTCTGAAGGAAAATCAAAGCCCTCAGTCCTAGGGCTGAACTAGGGGACCTGCTGCTGTAATCATCACAACCCTGATTCCACCTGATTCAGACTCTCAGCGTCTGCTATTACAGGGGCCAGCAGCTAATTGCACCTTTCTGCTCTTTCCTTTTCTCTCTCTCTGTCTTTCTCTCTCTCTCTCTCTCTCTCTCTCTCTGTATGTGATGTCTACTGGGTCCATGGTCCCCGCAGAGCCAATCTCCTCCCCAGCACCGTGTAACAGGACCCCTGGCATCCTATGGAGGAAGTACCTGCGTCCGCCTCCCCACGTACGCACAATACTAACCCCCCCCCCCCAGGCCATAGCCCATGCTGAGGGCCTACAATATCACCACCAACCCCTCCCCCCCTTCTGCTACCTCCCAGCCGTCCTCTTGACTCCCATGGAAAGGCAATCTGGTCCTTGTAACTCTATCCAGCTGACAGGGAAAAGCTGCTCTCTCCAAGAGCATGCCACTGCAGGAGGCTGCCCTGCAGCTACTGGCCCTAGCTCTAACCCAGAGAGAGGGAGAGAGAGAGAGAGAGAGAGAGAGAGAGAGAGAAAGAGAGACTGAAAAAGACAAAGAGAGAGAAGGAGTGTGTGTGAGAGAGAAAGGCTGCAAGAGTGGAAGATTGAAAGAAAAAAAAGAAAAGATAAAGAAAAGAGGAGGAATAAGCTGAAAGCTACTAATAAAAAAATGAACAAGGGAGAAAGGGGGGGGGGGGTAAGGAGCAACAAATCAGGTATGAATATGAATGCATAAATGAAAGTGACCTAACCCCGTTTCTTTTCCCTTTCTGCTTGTTCTCATTCATCCCCCTCACGGCCCCCCTACCCCCACTCTCCATCATCACTCCACTACGCTGCAGGGACGCGGCCCTCTCTGCTTACACAACAACTCTGCACCTATAGCGTGTTGCCCTGGCCCGAGGCCCGAGGCATGAAGGTGAAGCAGAGCACCGGGCTGGAGAGGATCCGGCACTGACTCGCTCGCTCGCTCGCTCCCGCACTCACAGCTACAGGAACAGGATGGGACTCCAAACACTCCACAGAGAGTAACACAGCAGGGCGCAGTGCAGGAGGGAACCGGCTGCTTTCTAAGTCCCCGCAGCAGCAGAGAGGAGAGAGAGAGAGAGAGAGAGAGAGAGAGAGAGAGAGAGAGAGAGAGAGAGAGAAAGAAGTCTCTGAGGCAGAAAGGACTACAAAGTCCCCCCCCCACACACACACACACACACACACACACACACACATACACAGGCGCACACACCCACACCTACCCCCACCCCAACACACACACACCCATCAGCACTTGACATTTGCTCCTCTTTCACTGAGTAGAGAGAAACATTACACAGGAGCTGTTGTAAAGCTGGTGAATGTTTGTCTCTTCCCCATAGCATTAACACCAGCAGCGTGTGTGTATGTGTGGGTGGGGGCGGTGGGGGGGATGTGTGTGTGAGTGTGTGTGATGTGTGTGTGTGTGTGTTTGTGCATGTGTGTGTGTTTAGGGGGGTGGAAGGTGCCTCCAGGTGGCCCTGCTTCAGGCAGCCTCAACTCCACCGATGGGAAATGTAGCCCCTGCACACCTGGTCCCAGATCAAACGAGGAGGGAGAGAGGTTACGGACGATCACCCCGGACAGCTGTGTTGCTATTTTTACCCTCATTTCCTATTCAGGCTCCCAATTTAGAAGATGTACAATGTATAATTTTCCACTGCCTGGTAATGCCACTGAGGCCTGCGCATGAGAACAAATTGAATTTACTGTCATCGTAAACCAGGCACCTGTTAATTTTCTTTTCAATTCTCAATCTTGTAGCCTCCGTTTAAAAGGACGCTGTCAGACGCTTTAAATAGAATGATGCACGTCTTGTTTAAAGATCACAGCTGTTATGTTTACTTGATTTCTTTTAATAAATGAGTAAACAAGCTTTGGGGACATACAAGCTGAAATGTCCTTTTTGTCAGAGCCAAATCTGACGAGCTGACAGGGCAAGATTATGTCATTATACTGGCCAAATGCTGTGGATGCTGGCCAAGGTTGGGAGTTCATTGAGAGCGACGAGCCTGACCCTAATCTTCACTGGGCTGCCAGCGTCCACATTAAAAGCCTGAACTGAATAGATGACAAACACACATGCACACACACACACACACACACACACACTAATACACACGCACATACACATACACATACACATACAAACATAACCACCGAGACTACTCAAACTCACACACAGACAACACAACCACCAAGGGTGCACAAGCAGACACACACACACAGACACACACACACACAAGAGGCATTGGTTTGTATACTCATCAAGGGACTTGCGAGCATGCCATCAAAGCCCTGCCATGCGGCTTTCCATTTGTTTCGGCGCTTTTGAAACCTCCCTCTCTGCGTCCATTCTTTTCACATGCAAGGACACCCCCCACCCTCCCCCATGCCCCCAACCCCTACAGCTGAGGCTACTGCCTCTATAAACACACACACACACACACACACACACACACACACACACACACACACACACACACACACACACACGCTACCTGTCACACTGTCACACAGACTATTGAATTCACATGAAATCTTTATGCTCGTTAAGGGGGCTATTTTCTGTAAGTGGTTGCCAGGTGTAATTACGATTTTGCAATCACACCCCCCCCCAAACCCTTTTGTGTGTGTTAGACATCGTCACAGACAAAGAAGGCTCCTGACACTTCTCACTGCGTGTCTGCCACGCGACAGGAAGGTGTGTGTGAGAGTCATGCACAGCTGGGTGCTGCCGTACACTCTTTGTTCGCTGTCGCCCGCCATTGCTGTTCGCTCTGGTGCACCCCAAGTGCCACGCCTACACAAAGCCACGGGAACCACACACGCGATGCCACCTCTCATAAATAAAGAAGGAGAAAATGTCAGACAGAACAGATATGGACTTACAAACTTCCTCTTCAAAACTTCCTCTTCACACACATGGCTCACAAGTGCCAAGTAAATAAGTGCACAAGACCGCTGCTGCAAGCATGCAAAAAGTGGGCATCCTTTTTAGCGATCTGTGCATTTGTGTTACCACGGCAACAAGTGCCTCGAAAGCTACACTGGTCGCTTAGGTAGAGCTTCACCTGAATGGCGCAGTTTTTGATAAAGAATAGAAAACTCGGACAGGAAAAAAGCCACAATCCCAGCAACACAGACAGTTAGCAGACAGGCCCCCAAGCACTAGCCACAACAACACCAAGCAACAAGTTTGACAAGCTAGAACTGCTCCTTTCCCAAAGACATCGAGACACTGTGCTGGCCTTAAAGTTCAAAGCCTTAAATATGCGCTTGTGTTCTGTGACAGTCATGAGGCGACGGCGGAGGTTTGCGGGCACTGCGCTCTGGCCAGCCGGCGCTCTACGCACAGCAGGAATGTCTGGAGAGAGAGCAGCTGATCACTGCTATGTGATCATGGGACCGCCAGGGGCCAACCCCTCTCTGCATGCATCAACAAAACCACATTTGACCCACGACCACAGAAATCAACATGAATGTGGGACACAGAAAGCACCCTTTTATAGCCTGGCTGTTATCAATCGACACATGTTTTATTCCATTTCGACTTGGTGGGAGTGAGACAAGCTGCATTCAGCCATCTCAGTCAATAACAAACGCGGACAATTTACACTCGTGCAAAAGCCAGCTGGGTTTATCGTCTGCATCAGAATCTGAACAGAGCACAAAAAGGCCATTTCCTCGTATAAAGTATCACCCTAAGTGCCCAATGAGGCAGGATAACTGCAAAGGCCAAAAAAAGCCGCACTATCTGATGAATAAAACAAACTCCTCAAAAGACCCCTTTCCCTTTGCGAGCTGGGAACAGCCAACCTCTTCAAATCAGCAGAAGAAAATCAGTCTCCGCTAGCCAGACTGGGCTTTCACTAATAGCCCCCGCTTGAACATTTGGCCTTATTTGTGAGGCATTATGTCAGCACTTGGCTCCTCGTCTGTTACATTAGGTCCCAGAGTTTTGACGCAATCAACTGGTCGCATATACGCCACGGTCCCCTGGCTGCGGAGATCTCTCTGGAGACACGGCGAGTACAATGAGCCACATCCGGCCACCGCCAGGACAGTTAAACAGGAAAACAAGGACGCCTTCAACCGCCACTGAGGGTATGCTGCCCCACAGGGAAAGCCACCCCACAGGCCCCTCATCATTTATCACTTCTCCAGTTTGGCCCTCGGCCACATAGATTGTTGCCATCTTTCCCAGAGTGATACATGTAGAAGGCCCAGGGGCTTTGCTATCATTGCCACTCAAATGTGAATATGCAGGACTGCAGGTCTAAAATAGACAATTTTAAAAAAGAGGGACATATGCTCTGTATGAATGGAGATGGACTGAACCGCCACCATGAGCAACGGCAAGCACAGAGGGACACAAGGGGCTTCCAGAAACAGTGAGACAGTGAAGTTCAGTCTGCAGAAGTGACACAGAAGCATTTTCAGTGACAGGATGAGACTCACGTAACAAGTTTTGGAGGATAGATAGCATAACAAATAAGCACGTATCCTTTCAAGCTCAAACAGTAGGCCTATTCAAACACATCTGTACATGAATGCTTTCAAGACATCATTAATTTCCTGACAGTCAATGAATGTACAAAAACAGATTCATACAGTCTTTTTGTTTTCCAGTAGTACACAACCATTCATTCACACGGCTGTAGGGGAGTCACAGCTCCTTTTTGAACTCAAAGCACTTTAAGCCTGGTCTAGTGTCAGAGATGTTGACACAAAACATTGATCAGGGTGAAAGAGACATGCATCATCTTTTTGTGTCTTTCCAACTTTCAAAGTCCAGTTGAGTCAGGACAATAGGATAATAACAACAAAATAAGAGTACAGGGAAATTCCATGCAAAGGTCATCCTTACCATGGAAAAAAAAAGTTGTGCATACGCAAATAGAACTGTTGTTAAAATCTTCATTTAGGTCTATATTTTATTGTTTGTAACTGATCTGATTGAATTTGATGGAGAATGACACTCTTTTTACATCATAAATATGGTATGCAACCATACAGAAACAACATATTTCACATGGTAATATTATACATATTTCAAAAGTGGATAAATGGGTGTGAATGTTCAAACAAATTGTGTCATTTGACAAATTCCAGATTGACAAGGGAATGGTAGAGTAATGTCTATGCTCAGCTTGCCTTTAAAAGCACAACTCCTTACATTTGTAAGGCTTTTGTTTTTAAGTCAGCAAGTTCCATGGCCATGTCACATCCATAACGTTTTATAGGAAAAGTTTATGCTACACATACAGTGTTGATGCGACAATGTCCATAGTGTCTTTTCAAAGCTGATTTATATCAATGTAAAGTGTGATGACCAAATTGTGCCCCTTTCTTATTTTTAAAACCTTTAATGGTGCGTTATGGATGTGACGTTATGGATGTTACATAATGTGAATTTACAAGACTGGGGACTTTATTATACCTCAAAGCCGATAAAACGTCTGTTCTGGTGGCATGTCAGTTTCAACGCATTTCAACTTGTTTACAATTGACATTTCAAAGATTATTAGGTTGATCAAAACCACAGGGAGGCCTTGCCTAACCATTAGCAAAACAAACATAATATTAAAATACCTCTAGTGATTAGCCTATAGCCATAGCCTATTTTCAAGTGGCCTAATAACGAAAATCTGAGCGATTATCTTCCTGTAACTGTCATACTAATGTTGTACAGTAACTGGATTATCGTGTTAGCTGGTGAAGATGGCTGACTTTGCAGCTGGAGTTAACATAGCAATCTCCTTCTGTTGCAGATCTGTTCAGCCTGCCGTTCACGTCTGCTTAACACAGTTTAATTTTAAATGTGACGCGATATGACAGCATTTGAAGTGTCAGGTCCTCTGTAGCTAATAGTACCTAGATGTACCGCATAGCGGTACAAAATATGACCGCCTCTCAGTCCTGCATATTCTCTTCGCAAAAATAAATTACGCTTGTCAATTTGTCTCCATCTCCTACTCCTGCAACTCATGTGCATGTAAATGTGTGCATATGTGAGTTTGCTTTTGTTTATAAGAGTGTGTGTGTGTGTGTGTGTGTGTGTCTGTGTGTCTGTGTGTGCATGTGCGTATGCGTTCCTGTGTGTGTGTGATTATGTGTGTGTGTGTGTGTGTGCGTGTGTGTTTGCATGCCCACATGCGTGCCTATGTGTGTGTGTTTATGTATCTGCATTCATGTGGGTGGGTGTTTGTGCATGTGTGTGTGTGCTTGCCTGTCTGTATGTGTTTATGTGTGTGTGTGTGCTTGCCTGTCTGTATATGTGCGACTGTGCGTGCATGCGTGTGTGTGTGTGCGCGCATGTGCGTGTGTGTGCATGTGCGTGTGTGCAAGTGCGCGTGCATGTACTTTATGTGTGCAAATCACAAATGAGTGGGTATGGGTTAGGTTCATGCGGGCTCTTGAGACTAACATATAAATACCATAAATATAAATATTGGGTGCAACGGTTCAGGTAGGGCTAGTTATTTAGGGGAGTGGCCACCAAGTTTCATGTTCTCTGGTGTTTCAGTAACCCGGGAATCACTGACCAAAATTGATGACAGTTTATATTTTAAATGACTTGTTGTCCTGATTCTTCCTGTGGATCTTAGTGGGCACTGAGGAAGCAATAATTTCATCGCTAGTTTTTCATGATTACTATTTCAATTGTTTCATATCAAAATTCACTACTTAATTATGTGTTTTATGTAGTTTGTCGAGGACTGGTTCAGACACGTCACATCCATAACGTGAAACCGTCACATCCATAACGCCAGTTTTTCCTACATAATGCATTACGAAAATGACGCATAGTTTCAAAAACACACCGTGTTCATTCAAGTCTCCTTCATGGTACATATATCATAGTTTCGGCAGTTTCCTTCAAAATTCACAGAGTTTGTAGAAAACCTGTAATCTCTCACAAAAGTGTGTCCATTTCATGTCACATCCATAACGCTGATAAAATGCCTTGTATTCTTAGGATGAAATTGATTAAATGAAATTTGAGGATTTCTCAGTATTCAGATGACAGAGGTTGCATTAAAAGTTATGCAAATTAATTCACTGATACTAATTTTGCCCCCACTCTAAGGCATTTTGTTTACCAATATGAGTCCAATTGTCACATCCATAACGCTGGAACTGCCCTACAATAACACCCAACATTTCTCTCATCTCACGAGATGCCTCAAAGTCCACACAAAGAGCCACAAATACTCCTCCACTTCTCATTCACTGTGCTTATTAGCCCTGGGAAATGATGTGTGGGTATAGAAATGCAATCTGTTCTATTCTTTTGGCTGCAGTCATTCAGTTGTCAAAGGTGATACTACAGGATGTTTCATTAGACATCACAAAACAAATAAGTTTGAGTCTAAGCTTATATTGAATGTTTAATTACCATGCCATATTGCAGCAATGAGAAGATCACACGGATTTCCACTAAGCTCCTACCCTGGAAATCCAGAGTTAAAGAGAGCTAAGAGAGAGAGAGAGAGCTAAATTTGAATTTGCTCAGCAAGTGACTCTGGTGACGAGTAATGATGCTCAATAGCTATGCTCATGAAACCGAGCTGCACCAATCACATGACATAGGCGGGCCAGAGGCAAGCTAAACAGATGACGACAGCGCTGCAACGTCGAAGTCCGGAAACATTGGTCGTAGTGTTATCCAATTGCGTCGACGTCCAGAATCGGTCAGTAAAAATTGGTCGTAGTAGTGTTATCCAATTGCGTGCAGTGATATTTTCAAATGCATGCTTTGTGCCGCCCCTCGAGTTGGGCCATTTTCATTACTCGTAGCCAGACCCTTAATCTTTCGATTGGGTCTGGTCCTCCAGGCTACTAAGCTCCTGCAGGTCGCAACTCAGGCTCTAATCATTTTACAGCTATTGTACAGCCTATTACGTTGGTAAGGTAAATATGCACTGATTGCCCTGTGTGATAGTGTCACTGAGTGCACATCAGTTCTGTCCAGTCGAGGCAGAAAGGATGGTGCAAGAGATACAATCAAAGTTACATTTTCAAATCCATCTATTCAAATTTGTAGTGCAAATCTTCACAGGGGAATATTCTAACAGTAAACTTAGACTGAATGCACTCTTTATTTAGTCAAAATAATCCTACATTCAGACATTCATTTCACTACTGAGAATTCTATTCCACGCTGTCTTAAATTTTGTTCAGCGGAAATAAAATGACTTGGGCCAACCACAATCTGTACCATCACTAATAGAACACATAGGGGAATACTTTGCCTCATAACCTACAAGAAGGTGACATCTGTGTTGATCTAACCAGAGCTGACAGCCAGCTTGTTAGGATCCCATTTCTGCTGTCAGCGAGCAGGGTGCTCTCACTGACTTCGGATCTCATCCACTTGACTGAGTCCAGATTTCCTTCCTACTGTATACCAGCCATAAGTTTTCTCCAGCCTTGTGTCAACTCAGCTAGCAGGAAAATCAAGCCTCGACTGGAATCCTCCGACATCTCTGACGAGTTCTGTGCCCTTTCCTGAGGAGCTTGCGTTAAACCTGGGGGGCTTGGGCTGCTCCTGAGTTCCATGTATGACAGAGATTGTATGTATGTGTGTGGGGGTGGTTGTGTGTGTGTGTGTGTGTGTGTGTGTGTGTGTGTGTGGGGCGGGGGGGGGGGGGGGCATGGATGCATGTGTGTGTGGAGTGTGACAGAGTAAGAGAAAAAGAGAAAAACAATGTGTGTGTGTGTGTCTGTGTGTGTGTCTGTGTGTGTGTGTGTGTGTGTGTGTGTACACACAACAGGCTGTAGGAGATATTGAAGAGGGAATGTGATGACAAGGGTGTCATAGGTAAATGCTAAACTTCCTGACTTCCCTCTGTTGTGACCTGTCACTGTCACAAACTTCCAGCGCATCACATCATGAATATGTTTAACAGGCTCCTTACCTCTTTGACTTTCTCCCGACGCTCTAGGGTTTGCGGGTCACTCGGCTTGCCATTATCCTTCCCCAGTGGCGCTTTGAGTAGACACTGTTTGAATGTCTCGAAGTCGAAGATATCCTTGTTTTGACCTTTCTGGGTTGACGTGGTCACTCTCTCTCCCCCCGTTACAGATTCCCGAGCCCTGCCGACGGGTTCTGTCTTTGTCCTAGTTGGGTTCCATTCCTCGGGTGGTTTATTTCCTACGGATCTCTCCACGGTACGTGCTTCATGGGTAACAGACTGCTTACGGCTCAGTATTTTGAGTTTCGTAGTGCTGTCACCCTTTGCCGTCTGCTCCCGTGGCATCTTTTTTGAATGCTCCCTGACATCATTTTCTGAGCCAACCGTCACCGCTTGGTTGTCTGACTTGGGTAGGAAAATCCGCTTCAAACGGACGGAATCGGGTAAGAAGAATAGGGCCCCGAAACATAGAGTTACCAACCCAGACAAAAAGAGAAGAAACACGAATTTCTGAGAAAGGCGCAGACCCATGCCCGATGCCGACACACCGGGTAACTTTCGGAACACCATTTGAAATCCGTAAAATCCCTTTAGATGGTGCACTTTGAAAATGTGGGCAATGACGATATCAAACACTAACACTATTCACTGGGAAACATTAAAAGTTGACGCGATGTTGCAAACACTCACCCTCGCGTGTGTCCTCTGTCAAGCAGAGAGCGCACTGACAGGAGCCTTATCCTGATCAATTGAATTTACATGGGCAAGGGTTACGTCAACAATTTTGCAAGCATGTGTGCCAATAGTTGCATCTCAAATGGTGTCACAGTCAAACCACTGTTGGCTAATTTGCACAGGAAAAGTGTACTGCCTTCTCTGAAGAATGTACCTATAGGCTGCCAACCTGAATGGATATATAATCAGACATCTTCAGAACAATACGGCAGCCACATTCAGATATGCATTTACAGTATGTCATTGGGTGAGTTCAAAGGTATTTTGAATCCAGCTATTTTCACATGCATTTGTCATACAAAGTTTATCTCCACTTCTTTGTGAGCAGGCAGATAAATTTCACCAAAGACAACGCGCTATGAGCTGTGCCAAAACTGCAACATCATAATCGGTAGCTTCGTCCTCTGTCCCCTTCATATGCACGAACACACGGAGATAATAGTGATCTGTCTTCTGCATGGAACACACTTAAAGAAAACATCAGGGTTGTTATCCTACGACAGGCAAATGACAGCAACGAGTATTTGAACAATCCAAGTCAATCGTGTAGCCTAAACTACGGTCCGGGTTTCCTTCTCCGATGTAAATACCACATAGGCTACCAAATAACTCAGCCAGCGGAATTGAAGTTCATGCTCGGTGAATGTACCATGTTCAGGCTCCCAAATATCACATCACCAGAATATAGGTTGATAATTTAGTCTCGGAGTGATGAAATCCTGAAATAGCCTACGCGGTATGTGCTTGCTGCTGTCTGTCCTATCGCTCGTACCTCTCGTTCTGTGCTCAATCAGCAGAGGCGTCTGAGGAAAAATATCGCAATCGGTGAAAGGAATACTGTTGAGAAAATCAAGTGGGCTGGTCTGTCTCTTGATGGATCCCTCGAACAGCTTATCAAAAATACCGTTCAATGTTACGATCCCATGCACCAAAAAGACGTGGAAAGCCCCCAGTCAGTTGAACGCCGTTTTCTGGGCGGTCTGTTATGCTGCTGCAAGCGTGTTTGATGATCACTCTTACGGGGGAGTGGGTCTCTCCGATGAAATACAGCCGCGCCAGATTATCTCAGTAAATGTGTATCGATGTATCCATCGTGTGGCGTGTCAGGGTACATCTTTCTGGTCCGAGGGAGAAACCACTGTAGCCTACTTTGCGCAACCTAAACGAAAACCACAAATGCGCAAATTTAAACCACCAACATTCTTGTTAGGATAATCTACTGCAATGGTCATTGAATAGCCTAGTGATTGTTGCTTCCCAGTTCACTATGATTGTCATTGAAAAGACAATTGATATGGAGTAGCCTACGCCTAATGATCAAACTTTGTTTCACCAAATCTGTACTAGGCTTAGTACTTAGTGTCCCGATATACATAATTAATAATCACCCTGACAGCCTGCAGTCTCAGGTTGACCATGGTCAAGCATCAGATCAGGAAAGAGAAAGGATGCACTAAGGCTAGCCTAATGTTTTATCTACTAAAGATACACGTGGTTTATTTTCAGGTCTGACCATCAAAAATACAAAGAAACTTTCACGGCTGAATGTGGTTGAGTAGTAGCCTGCTACTCCTAATCTATATTCAGAAAAACTCAGTTAGCTGTGTCAAGAACTAGGCTACAGTTTATAGCCCTACTCTCCTTATTAATTTGTGAAGACATCCTGTTTGGCAAAGCATTGCAAGGGAGATAGATAAACCTTGAGATCTGTGTGGGCCAACATGGGACAGGGTCAAGTCAGTTAAGCTAACATAGGCCTAGGCTAGGCCTATCATGGTTGTATGTATGTAGGCAATGTATACGATTAATTTATAATTAATGTATTGATTAACTATTGATTAGGCTAATCAATGAGTTGTTTGGTCTATAAAATGTCAGAAAATGGTGGATTTTCTTTTACCTATAGTCCAAGATTACATCCTCAGATGCATTGATTTGTCCACGCCAAAGATAGGCTATTCACTTTACTGTCATTGATCAGTAAGTAACCGGACAAATATCAACTTTAAGAAGCTGGAATCAGAGATTTCTTCCTGAAAAATGCACAAATCAATTACCAAAATAGTTGGCCATGCATTTGATGGTTGAAAACTAACAGATTAGTTAAATGTTGCAGTTCTAGGTTTCATACTGCACAACCTCTACAACCCCACATTTTCATACTCACTGTAATGGAACAATTAGGGGAGATTTCACTGAGCAAATGATTGTTCAGCTGGTCTCTTAATGTAATGTTGTCTGTCAGGCAACCACTTCTCATTACTTTGGAGTATGCTGGACATTTTTCTCTCTTATGCCTAGACTTCACGTCAAGAAAAAAAGACATCGCCCTATCTACCTCCTTACCTACCTACTTACTCTACTTAATATCTCAGCACTTGGTCCACAAGTTAAATATTTAGAGAAATTGATGTCAAGGGTTGTCCATGTATAGTTATTCTTAAGTAATGCAACCCGTCAAAATATATTTTATTAATATTGTTTGTAACAATTTGATGAAGTATTGCAAGCTCTTGGTGTCTGTGAAAACGTGAGCTGCAAGCCTTTTATTTGCTCTGCTCATATTGACAGGGATGAGGGAAAGGGTGAAATTTAGTGGCCATGCTGTGAAACAAAGTGAGATGAATGGTGCTAATTACTCTGACTCCAAACATTAGCCAAAGATCCTGGCACAGCATAAAAATGGAGTTTAAGGGAAGAAAGTGGGGAAGAGAGAGCGACCAGCACAGCAGAAAATCTCCTCCATCTCTCTCTCTCTCCTTTTCTCTCTCTCTTTCTTTCTTTGTTTCCTTCTTTCCCACTCTTTCCACGCAAAGGTCAGCATTGTTCCAAAACTTGGCCAATGAAAGAGAGGAGCAAAAGTGCTTCCTTCACAAAATGGCGTTTTTAATGAGCTTTCTTTTTTTGGAGGGTGGGGTTTGGAGGTTTGGGTTAAGGTAAAAGTCAGCACCCTTGCATGCACTCTTATCCTGTTTTGAACGTTTGCTACATTCCTGTTTCACAATGTCATCCGCTTAAATGTGCTTACCATGCTGACAGAATTGCAGCGTCAGTTCACTGTAGTTCACAGAGCAGGCCTGTGACAGTGCCTTCAGTGGATATTCTGCCCCCTATAGTCAACATAATTAAATATTAAAAAAAAAACAGTGGTTTTACCACATTCTGCATGAACAAATATAATGATTACCATGATGGACCATGTCATCTAAACACATTTAGGAGCGTGTTTTGAATAAATGTGCCAAGGGATTACAAAAACCACAATCCCATTATTTGTTTGTTTCAAAGGCCTTGGTCCTTACTAACAGTTTATTTTCTAATATATACAGAATAATTTGATTCTTTAACATTTTTAAGCGTATAGCTGCATAAAAAGAAAAGCATAGATCATGCAATTATACAGCATTTGTGTGAAATGTGTCACATGGACATGTTAATGTTGATGTCTCACATGCAGCTCAGATGTAGTTTTGAGTATGCTAATTAGGGCAATTTTCAGCAAGCACCACTAAGATATGCACCATGACAAAGGTCCCTGGCGGGGGATGCATAACTGATGAGAACATAAACTGATGTACATAATCATTATGTTGATGAATTGTAAGATATTGTAATGGTCCAGAGAGTGTACCTGATGAGCAGTTATTTCAGTCATCCACATCACATTCGTCCCACTGTAATTAACTCACATCGGGGGATGTGCTCATAGAGAGAAGGCATAAAAGACGAAGTGTAAATGTGGTTTATTCACACATACACTGAGTGTATCTGAGTACAGGGTTCCCTGACCCTGACAGCTCCTTCAGCCATAAAGGACACATCCACGTGAGTGAGCAGTGAGGGTTCTTAGTGTTTTGGATTTGGATTTACACCACCCCACCCCACCAGATGACCTCATCTATGTTTTTCTATTCCTCCTAAGAGCGCCAGAGGGGGATTTTGGCAAAGGAATGGGCTAAAGCAAGAGTAATAAGAATGAATCGGAGGGCTCATATACTAGTTCTGTGTAAACAAAATGCCATGGAGTGTTCACCTTCGAACAGATCGCAGCCTGTAGTGCTAGTTTTGTGTGAAAAACAAGCGCAAAACAAGTAATCACATCCAAGATATAGCGGTGTATGTCCAGAGTTTATTGCTGTTTCTATTTCACCTTTCTCTTACCCTTTCTTTTATGTAGAAGGGGGTCACTTGCGCTTCAGGCTGGTTGGTGCTCATGGAACAGACTAACATTTCAACGCCCATGCGTCTTCTTCAGAGTCAAAAACCAGACTCTGAAGAAGATGCATGGGCGTTGAAACGTTAGTCGGTTTGCACTAGGCTAATCACTTGTGTGCTCCGGTCCTACTCCTTGGTTCTAGTTAGACCTTGGCTTTCCTTTCTTTTATGTCTTCTGTGGAGCATCAACTGGCCTTAACCAGTGAATTTGTGATTGTGTATATCGGAGATTCACCACCACTGATGCCTAACACACATTAGCACTTTCATTAACCACGTAAAGTGTTGTTCTGTAGGCTTAGGCTACATTACATAATGATGAATTTAAGGTTATTCAGTCTGTTGATGAAGCAGTAAAACAACTCTGAAGTGGCTTCACCCTCAAGGCAAAAGACTAACATAAAAAGCATGCTTGAGGCATTGCAAGTGCATTTTCGTTTTTGGTTAAGGAAAATAACTTTAATGCATTCCTTTAATAAATAGATAATGTAGTAAGTCCCAGAACATCACACATAAAGTAGAACATTCCTGTCAACTCCTGTCAATTCCGATACTATATCCTAGGCTCCCATTAACTTTTCCTCACCCCAGTAACACCCCCTCCCCTCCCCAACATCAGGGGTATGACTTTAGCTCCCCCATAACCTCCCCTTCACCACAAACACAGACTCTATTTGTACTCCATGTATTGACAACAAAAACAGCATAATTAAACAATAATGACATAAAAGTTACTGTTATGTGTTTCTGTTGTTGTATTCATGTTATCTTCACATATGTATATGATGTTCTGTATTCATCATCATCATCATCATTTTAACCTCTTCTTCCTCATGTCAAACACCTAGTGAATCAAGACAGAATGAACTCCATCAGACATTGACACGTATTAGACAGTAAGTGGTTTCTGTAGGAAAAGGACCGGTTTCCCAATAACGATGGATACAGGACCGGTTTCCCAATAACGATGGATACACGCTCTTACGAGGGTTTTCTACGATTTATCTTAAAACGTTCTAAAGAGGGACTTTACGACCTTACGATAAGCTTAGATACGTAAGCTTACGATGCTTTCGGGAAACCACACCCAGGTTAGTGCATGCTTACTTTTAAAGGTGCAGTCAGCGATTGTACACAATTTCAAAACCATAACCTTTTTTGTCACTTTCATCACCTCTCCTCCTGTCGCAGTCACCTCCTCATGATCTTCTAGATGCCCATTCCGTGAGTAGTAAAAAACACTGGTCTTTGTAGGCAGCCCAGGCTCCAAAAACTGGAAACAAACAAAATGGGGGCAGCCTGTCCTCCCATCAAAAACGAAACCCTGTGTGGAATTTCTCTGGGAATAGAAGAGAGGGGTGAGCTACCTCTCTGGTGTGTTTCATTTGGGCCTTGGTTAATGTATACAGTTTTGGACAAAAGTGTCTGCTATAAACATAAACAAACGAGACTTCCTGTGCAATCACTGACTGCACCATTAAGCTTCCTCCTTGATACCTCATATGGACACACTGGTCACCATATAGTCACGTAATCTATAATAAATTCAGCATAACTTATTTTCAGAATATTATATAATTTCAAGAAAGATTTTTTTGTTTAGTGCTTTCCTGTATAAAAGATACAGTATCAGAGGAGGGGAAATAAATGTCTACTTTATGACATGCATCACACATACAGCCACAAATCAGAAAATGTTGGGACGTTGTGTAAAATGCAAATAAAAACAGAATGTGGTCATATCCAAGTCTCCAAAACCCATATTTAGCAGCAAAAAGGACATAGACAACCTGTCAAATGTAGAAAATGAAAATTTGGACTATTTCATGAAAAATATATGTTAATTTTGAATTTGATGCCAGCAACATGTTTAAAAAAAAGTTGGGACAGTTTACCTCTGTGCTGCTTCACCTCTTCATTTAACAAAATTCTGTAAATGTTTAGGAACTAAGGAGACCAGTTGCTAGAGTTTTAAGAATGAAATGTTGTCCCATTACTCACCGATATAGGATTTCAGTTGCACAACAGTATATTCTAGTCATGTTTTTCATTCCATGATGCACCTAACTTGACAAGTCTGGACAGGCCACTTTAGCACCTGGACTTTTCCTCTACGGAGAACTACTGTTTAAATATGTGCAGAATTCATTTTGGCATTGTTTTCCTGAAATAGTCAAGGTCTTCCCTGGAAAGACATTGCCTGGATAGCAGTATATGTTGCTCGAAAACTGTACACATCATTCAGAATTGATTATGCTTTGCCAGATGTGCAAGATGCCCATGCTATAGGCACTAATGCACCTCCACACCATCATAGATGTTGGGTTTTAAACTGAGCACTAAAACAAGTTGGATAGGTTGGACTTGGATAGGCCCTCTCGTCGTTAACCCAGAAGATTTTCAAAAAGAATGGCAAATTTTAATTGGTCTAAACACAGGACATTTTTCCATGTTACCAAGCTCAGGCCCATACGACGATGGTATTTTCTGTATCATGTCTTAATACAATTTTGGCTGTTACAATTTTGGCTGCAGTTTTTGAATTGAGCATCAAACTGTGCACATATGGTTATCAGAGTTTTTCCTGAGCCCATACAATGACAGTTCTGGAAACAGGTCTGGTTTTGTGATGCAGTGCCATCTGAGGTCCAAAAGACCACGGCCATCCAATATTGTTTTTTAGATCTTTTCCTTGTTTGCAAAGATTTCTCTGGATTCTCTGAATGTTTTAATAATATTGTGTCCTACATGATGAACTCCCCAAATACTTCACAATTTAATGTTAAGAAGCATTAAAATTACATTGTTTCATCAATTAAAAAATGTCATTTGTAAACACAGGTTTACACGCAGTGATGAATACCCTAAGAGACCCTGCCTCTCTGGGATGCTCTTTTTCATACCCAATCATGTTGCCAGTTACCCTAATTAGTTGTGAAACATTCCTCCTTTTGTTTTTTTACACAACTTTCCCAGCATTTTGTTACCCCGTCCCAATTTTTTTTGAAACATTTTGCTGGTATCAAATTCAAAATTAACATATATTTTCCATGAAATAGTCAAATTTGTAATTTTCAACATTTGATATGTTGTATGTCTCCTTTTGGCAACTAAATATGAGGTAAAGAGATTTGCAGATAATCAGATTCGGTTTTTATTTACATTTTACACAAAGTCCCAACTTTTTCTGATTTGGGGTTGTACAACCACACATACAATAACTAAACAAGACACCAGAAGACCAGAGGTATTAAAAAGAGATAGATTCACAATACATTCTGTAGGTACACTATTTACTTGTTCTTGCCATCCCGTGAAAATAGGCTTGCGCGGATTTCTTTTGACATTTTGAGCCTACAGTATACCAGGGGAAATATTGATCCCCAGAGAGTACACAGTTTTGCCTTTGAATAGGGTGCAGAGATGTCACTCTACTGGAAATAATATGAATACAACGAGGCTCATGTGTAAACGAGTGCGCCAGAGAAACATCAGAGGTCATTCCACACACAATTTTAATGTTTCGCTTGAGTGGATGCTGAAGCACAGCAATAGTCATGACTACTACAGCTATAAGAGCCTAAACTGCAAGGAAAGGTTTCAGTGGAGATGATCATGCTTTTCTAAAAAATTCAACCTTTACTGCACAGCCACTAAGCTGCACTTCTCATGTGAAAACTCTGTGTCGTTGCCAAGTAAGCTCACCATCAACTGATATAACTGAAGATCAGTGTCAGATCTCTTCCATTCTCGAGATATGTAAAATACCAGTTCCGCAGTTCACTAAATTGCAGTTCACAGTAATCACAGAATATTCACAACAAAAACATTGTCTTCTTCCATCTCTCCCAAATATAGTGCTCTAGTGTAATGTTTATCTTACGTCTTAGTTCAATTTGCATCTCTAGGGACTCATTTGTTTACTTGTTTTGATTTGACTGTCAAGGAATTATCTCAAATGGAAGACTACTGTTGATGCTTTTCTGTCCTGAACATCTGTTTGGCTGTTCTCATGCTTTGTTGCCTTTTCAAAAACTATCAGCCCAACTATAAAGGGCCAAATGAGCTTGGGTTAAACTAATGGGATGCATTACTAAAAATGCCATTAGGCAAATGGTTTTTGATTGGAGTGTTGCATTTCACTCCCTTTCAAGTATGCCTGTTTGCAGGCTGTGCAGATATTTTTAATATAGTGAATAACTCAAACACAGTGGCTATCAAAGGCATCGGAAGAATACCGTAGAAACAGAAGGAAAGAAATCTTTTCCACATTTGATGCTGGGATAATAAAGATAAGGAGTCCTCATAGCTATAGGAGGAAACATCTGCTGTATTTTTTCTTTTGCTTATGCAGTCATATTTTCTGCTTACCCTGACAGATAATTTCACCAAAACCCTGTGCCTAACAGGAAAGCAGTGTGTTTGTGCACTGCCTGTGACCTTTTTTTTAATACACCCCCTGTCAAAATGTAAATGGCTCTCTTCATATTTGGTTTGCTTTTCTTGATAAAGTAGTGTCTACTAGCTGCATACATGAATAAAAATCAGTTATCAAACAATACCTTGACACCATACTGAATAAAACAGCATTTGTGTCTGCCACTCAATAAAGTCATTTCTTTGCTCAAATAAAGGTATGTTCCTTGGGGTATGCCTCCATTGTAAAGCAGAAACACCAGTATCAGCATCAGAATCAGACATCTAATTAAGACAGGGAATGTATGTATGCATAATGCTGACACTGCTCAAGACCTGGTACAGCAGAGTTGCTGTATTGCAGTTTGTGTGGAAGAGCCTCGTTGAGGGAGGGGGGGGGGGGGGCATTGTCACAACAGTCATTTGGAGTCATCATCGCCTGGCGGATTCAGCCATGGGAGTAAACAGAAGTTATAATAATCAACTGAAACGCACACACACACACACACACAAAGACAGATACACACACACACACTCAGAGGCACTCAGTGAAAGCCCAGAGCGCCTGACATTATTGGAAGAACATGAAAGACAGAGAGGAGTCAATATGCTGGCACTGTAGAGGCAGAAAACTTTAGCAACAAATTGTGTGTGTGTGTGTGTGAATGTGTATGGTTTGGGAAGAGTACTTGAGATATAATCCTGCTGGCAGATCCCCAGAAAAGAAACTACCATTACAACAAATAATGATTTAATATGAGTGAACTTGAGTAACCATGTACACATAAATTAGAAGACAGGTCCTCTCAGGTGAAGACAGGTGATTCTGGCACACTGGTTGACCAATAAGCAACAAAACACTGTTATCCCCCTCAATGAAACACCTTGTCTGTGTCACCTTTACCCCCTAATAGATAAAGATGTATGACTAAGATGCTTACTGGGGGGAGATGTGCCAAAGAGACACAAGGGGGCACTACTATCACTCGGGAGCCACAGAAGCACTTGAATTTCTCCTGGGGATCAATAAAGTATCTATCTATCTATCTATCTATCTATCTATCTATCAGAACTCTGGAAAGCTTGTCGTTGCCCCTCAGGGTTTCACAGTTCTTCTGGGGGCTTTCTGACTCCAAAATTAGAACATGATCTTTCTGTCTATTTGCATAAACCCTTAATATTCCTCAAGAGAACATTCTTCTAGCTAAATGGTCTGCGTCATAGGCCAGAAGAATTATGTACTTCAACCAACTGAAGACTATATACAGTAACTGACTCTTTTCCAGAACAGGAAAACTGTTTACCAGTGGGAGACAGCATTTTATTTAGGTGAGACACTTTTGTTCTGACTTTCCCCAAATCTCTTGAAGCAACCACAGCTTGTCCTCACCCTGACGTCCACTGATCCTCAGTGGAGACAAAAACACAGAGAACCTGGCTTTAAAATGAAGTCTGATATATCAAAATTGATTATGTTTGTTTAGACACCCACATGCTCCACATCTCAAAACAATCAAGGGAACGCAGGCGGCGCACAGAGCTAAAATGGATTGACTGCATTCATCTCACCTCAGCGTCATTTTCGTTTTTCCTCTGCTCACGGGTAGGCAACCTGACAAGTCCAATGAGTCACGGTAATTTAACTGCTGCGGAATAGGAATAAGCACACACAGCCAAATGCGCAGCAATTCTCAGTCTAGACCTCGTCTGCATATCGCACACTCCCTGTGCCAATTGGTCACGCATGGAAAACGCTGTTCACATTTTGGCAGGCCAAGTAGATATGCTGCCGACACATGAATATTAAGTACCAGTATCAAAAAGAAACTAAATGAATAAAAATTCGCAAAACAGGCCAAGTCTGAATATTTTATATATATCGTAATATAAATATTCAAGTATTGAAAAAAATGATAATTACTAAAACAGGTCCATATTTGTTCAGAAAACCAGAATCTCACAGGTCAGGTGGCTTTCCTTTTGTACCCCCTGAATTTTATTTCTAGCAAGATGATACAACACTGCCCTCTATTGGCAGAAATCTTTAAAATAATAATGCAGGGTAGACACAAGAGAAAGGTGTGTGCAAGGCAAAGTAATAACAAAATAAAGCAATCGTCTTTTACAAATTAAATCTTTAATTTGGATATTCTCTATTTTGGGACTGTACAATAGTTTCCAAAATACAAGATTGGAATGCTGAAGCTATGTTAGTCAACAACACAGTGCACACTTTTTCATAGTGTTATTTTCACTTTGATTCATACCCTTTTATATAGGACTTTTATAACATCTTAGATATATTCATTTGTATATAAAATAATAAAAAAAAACAATCTGTTTGAATTTTATTGCAATGACTCACATCACAAGAACAATTTGTCGTTAAATCACATGAGAATGAGAAGAAGAATGAGGACAACCAGAAGACATGTGAAATCATGACGCCTCACTTAACTGTGAGACAGACGTAGCCGTGGATAAGGCCAATTAAAAACAATAGGAAAAGAATGACAGCAGGCCACAGCACCTCTCCCTATCCCAGTGAAGCCTCAGACTATGCACCTGCTCCTCCGCTATGTCTGAAAAGTCAACACCGCTTCAGTTGCATCCAACAGATGAGCCATGCTATATATAGAGAGAGATAGATATAGATAGATATAGATACGTAATCTCTATGCTATGCAAAAGCCAATTATTGCTGTATTGTTGAATGTCCATGAGCTGTGTTTGACTTAAAGGTACAGTTTGATTACATCTTCTTCATGGCTGTGTTTTTAAAGTGCGTAGATTAGATTACCCTCCACTGTGGCAGGGGAGCACGGGCAGGCACAAAGACAAAGCAAGAGTGAGAGAGCAGCGCGACAGAGACCGACAGATTTCAGAGGGTTCCCACTGAGAGGCCTGAGCTGTGATCGGGGATCTGGCCCTGATCTGTGGTGGATGCGGGCCACTTCTGGCCCAGAATCACCCCAGTGTGCAGCTGCTCTCATGGTGGGGGGTAGTGGTGGCGGTGGTGCCTGCTGCTGTACATATGGCATTCAAAGGCAAACCTGATGATGTTCATTATGCTCAATCAATCAGTCCTATCGGTGATCATTCACAGAGCTTCAACAGTGATGCGTGAAAGATAAGCCTTCAGGAGCGTGCAAGGTGACAGGTGGGTTGATTATCCGTCATAGTCATAGCACGCGCTAGCACCTTGAGATCTGACTACATTTTAAAAAGCCTACCAACGTGTTGTACATCCACCCATGCACATTTGAGCACTAATGACAGCTTGTCACGAGTTCTAAGTTTGTCTGGGACAAATGTAGTTGGCGGACAGATGACAGATTTGTTTCAAAAACAGAAAGTGAAATGAAAGTCTCCGAGCAACTCTTGTCTACAGAACAACTAATCTGGGCTCGTATAAAATCCCTGTGCCACACTGATAGCTTTCACTGGGGGATCAGAATAACGCCCCTCTCTCCCAAGGAGACAACTGACAGCCCATTCATCCATCCATCTGAACAACACAGCCACAGATCCAGTTGAACTAAAAAGGCCTTTGATACGTTTTCCTTTATGAGAGTTCAATCCTGCGTTATCGAGACAGAAATTGGCGAGATAACGCAGATTTGGTGAATGGTCCCTGATATCTCCGGTTAAATACCTGCGAGAGGGAACTTGAAAGATTAAAAACGGTTCCAAAGCCCAGGCAAATGACGCTGGGAGGTATGGAGAGGCTGGCCAGGTAAGACTGACCCTTTTCACCTCCTCTGGGACCACTCCATCCTGTCCACAGACAAAGCTAAACAGGGCCCTGGCCTGCCACACAGCCTCCAATCCCACAACATACACATAGCGGCTATAAAGGTGTCACATGAGGTGCATAGACACCACCACAGAAACAACAACAAAAACACAGTACAGCTAGACAGTAAACGATCTAATAATTTACAAAAGCAAATTAAGTCCTGAAAGAAATAAAGCTCAAAAAGTACATAAAAACATGCACCTACAGTAAACAAAACCGTTTTTTTTTTGTGTATGGCTTTTTACAGAAAGCCACAACTCCCAAAATGGATGGTGATCAAATACACGTGGTTAAGCTTCAGGGACAACAATAAAACCAAGAAAACAAATGGAAACACAGAGCACAAGGTGAAGTCGGGTGAACAGTTTGAAATCGATTGCGGAGACTCAGAAACAGAGACCCTGAGTGGCCTGTTTAGGACAACTCAGCGTGGCCTGGACAGAGCATGAAAATGCACTTTGAAGTGTCTGGCAGAGAATATCCCCCGGACATTTTGGGGACGTTAGGAAAGTGGGCGAAAAGAAACAGAGATGGATTGAAAGAGAACTCTGAGGAGAGATGACATGGGGAGAAAAAAAATGAAAAGCAATAAAAGCAGAGATTTATGGAAAGTGAAAGTGTAGGAGGGAGGGGGGCAAGGAGAGTACTAGGGACTGAGAATGGAAAAGAGTGATGGAGAGAGTGAGAGAAAGAGAGCAAAGAGAGTGGTGAAGGGCATTGTGGGTTGCTGACTTTGAAGTAGCCAGCCTCCACTCTTGCTTCACAGAGCTCAAACAAAAAGCCTCTTGGAAATGGTCTCCAGGGTCTGGTTCAGCTGAGTTACCATAGGACAGGCCTTAAACAGGCAGACCACTTGTAAAGGCTTGTGTCTGTATATGTGTGTGTGTGTGTGTTTGTGCTTGTGTGTAGCAGGATAGTGATGTGTGATATATGCTAGTAGAAGGATTCTGTTTTCTATGGGGGGTTCTATTAGCATGTGCAAGAACAACATGAGGTTAGTTACATCATTCCTGTCATGTTGTTAGGATACCACAAGCTGTTTTCTTCACCAGAAACATCCCACAGAAACTGGGTTGGGAGGATGTGGTACTACAACCAGATGAACCAATCTCGGCTCGGCTGCCATGTTTTATGATGCATTGTACTGCAGAGAGGACTACGGCAGCTTTCCTTTCAAAAGAAATCCTTTGACAGGTGTCCTTAATGAAAGCTGACTCTCAAAAGCAAATTTATACAGTAAAAAATATAACATCCATCCTGTGATTTGGTGCTGTGTCATCAACATCAAAAATTTCCCTCACTGGATCAAAAAAGTATATATATATTAAAATAACTCAATCTCTTTCTCTGTGGGCTGTGAGGATCACATCAACATGCACCACTCGTGTGTGCAGACACACATACACACACCGACACACACACAGACACACACACACACACACACAAGCACAGCTGACCTTGCCTGTTGCCTGTTCTGCAAGTGGCTTTGGTTTGGCATTTAATTTAATTGGGAGCAGTAATGGAACAGGGAGGCTTAAATCAATTTGACCTTCCCTCAGTTATTATGACCCGGGGGAGGGGGTGGAAAGGAAAACAAGAAGAGACTGTGGCGTATTTTTATATTGTGGCCTGACATTGTCTCAAAGTCCAAAATGGCTACAAAGACTTTGCGTCCTTCATGTTACATCAGAGAGTGACCAACACGAGGAGGGCACAGATCCAGATCCAACAAAAACAAGCTCTCTCTCATTATCTCTCCCCCACTTTTTCTCTTCTCTTGCACTCTATTTGTATCTCTCCTCTCTCTCTCTCTTTCTCTGTATCTCTGTATAAGTGTTAAAGGGGCACACCATCATTTTGGGATATTAGCTTATTCAAGGTCTTTTAGGAGCTATAGGCTAGTTGGTTCTGCCCCCCTCAACAAGCTAGGTGCGTCAGACTGAGTTACTGCACGCACAGAGACGAGACGGGCGAGTATCATCTTATCTAACTCTGGGGAAGACCTTAAATAAGCTAATTTCCCAAAAATGTTGGTGTGTTCCTTTAAGAGTTAGCTCATCTCATAGGCCTACAGCCTCAGGTTCTCTCCTGTTGCCAGTGACTTCCCCCGTGCCACGTGTTGAAGCTACTTCTGTTCTCAAAAAGACCTAGGCGGTCACAATGATCCAGTCTCACATGTCCACTCATCACCCCACTAGGTCAAACACACCTTCAGAAAAACAGTCTTTGGCTCATTACAAAGAGGACAGTTTGTGATGACCCCAATGACATCAGATGGGAATGCAAAATAAATGACAGATTACATTAGGCTGCCATACTCAACAGTGATATGACATGATGATATGCACAATGTCATTCAGTCAGGATGATTTTTCTTCTGTTTTTGGTTATGCAAAATATTTTCAAAATGTTGATAGGCATCCTAACAGCCAGGCTACACCCGGTAGGCTATTAAAGTGTTCTATTTGGGGAGAATAAAAATAGTTTTGCTTTTAGTTTTTGAATGTATATGCTGGTGTATATGTATATGTCTGGTGTAGCCAGTTAAAGCTAATTGTTGCTGCATACTCTCTGCAAACTGAACTTTTCAGTTACGTGCTTGGTGTAGCCTGCCTGCAAGACTTTCAGTCCTTTAGATTGAACATGGCATGAATACATCTTGAGATATCAGATATTATAATCGAGGAGACTACTATACATTTTTACATGTGCAAAATAGATTGTTTTGTTTTGCTTCAGGTTAGATGGCTCAACCTGGAGAAAAACATATCTGTAGTCAAGTTAAATGCTAAGGTCTCCTTAGTCTTCATACAGGAGCAACTGGGCACTTGGTCATACTGATACTAGATATTTGTTATATTACAGTTTTAAAGGGCATTGTCAGTGTACATAAGTAATCTCTTTATACTGTACACGTTTACATCATTGATCACTGTACTGCATAGATGCTTGTACACATCATCTCATTAATGTGACAAACTTTTCAAGACTGTGGATGCAAACATGACAGTATTGTAGGGAAAAATGATTCATCCAATCAAGATAAAGAATACATTGTAAGGTCATTGTGTTTCTGGAAAACATGCACCAATGCTAGACAGCCATATGGATACTTCCACAGCAGAGCTGAGAGTAACTGATGGCTTGTGTTTTACATTCGGCTCTAAACTGTAACTGTGTTGTCTGCACATAAATAGTTTTGTGTTCTCCCAGTCTTTAAAAGCTAGCGGTGGCAATTAGACTGTGTGTCACAATCAGACGAACAGGTCTGTAGTCCATGTATTTCAATTCGGAATACAATTCAAAGTAGAGCAGGAGTTGCTCAAGTATCGAGAGTCAACAATCGGTTTGTGGATAAACAACATCGAGGTGATTAAGACGAAAGCTTAAGAGTACACAAGAGAGATTAGACGTAATGAGAGAGGTAATTAAAAATATTTGCGAGTGACACACTTTAGTCATTGCACAAGTTGCAACAGCAGCTTGCCAAACTGTCTGAGTGACTTCAAGCAATAAAGAAAGAGGCTGGCGATGATGGTGATAAACGACTCGCGAGACAAAACACCATTAAACACAAACAGAACGCCAGATGGATGAGATAATTGTACAAAATGCAACAGAATCATCAAAATTATCAGTGATCATTAAACATTAAATAACTAATAGCAATAAACCCCTGTAACCATCATGAATAATAAAGGCACAAAGAAAAAAAAACATTTCCAAAAGAGATGAAGCTTTTGAAAATAAGGATAATTTTTTGGTATGATCAGCAATGACGTGCAAAGTCTGAATTTGGATGTGGTGATCCCTTGGTTCCTGTGTGTTTGCAAACTAAAGATGAAGATCTAATGGTGCACATCTGCGTGCTTTCTAGTCAGATCTGACTGCTATGAACAGAGAATGCTGTAGACATTGATGATGGCATCTTCATCAGTGGCCTACTATACTATACTTCACACCAAACACACACTGGTTCTCTATATCCCTGTGCACAAGTGTGTGTGTGTGTTTGTGTGTGTGTGCATGTCACATCAAAACAACAGAGAAGCATCTCAGATTTTCCTCAAAACACCTCAGCTCTTCCCACAGGCCTTTACGCTACACGCCGGCAGTGGATTAAAATTGAGAAAGAGGCACAAAAAAACAGTTAGACCACTATATTATATTGCTCCAGGGGATTCCATGAAAAAAAAAAGTACTTTAAAGAATAAACTGAATAAAAAGCTTTTTGAAGAGATCTGCCTAGTGTAGACAACAAGGGAAAAAAAATGAGAACTGTGAAACATTAGGAGCAGACCATCGAAGATTGACCACAGAGTGGTTCAGACCACAACAGTCTGAACCTTTGGTAATGCATAGGTTTGTTCCCCTTTCAACTCTGGGGATTATCAACCAACACCAAAAAATCAACACGATCTCCCAAATAGCAGCATCCATGTCCCTCCGATGTAAAAAAGGAAAATTAAACAACAACAATGGCAATGCTAAAAATAAAATAGCTATTTTTGATCTCTCCTCTTCACCTCCCTGAAGCCCACTCTTTCCTTGGTTTAGGTTCATGGGTGCCTTTCCTTATAAAGTTTGAGTTTTGGCTTTCTGTCGAGCTTTAGAGAGAGTGAGGGTCTTACACACATCGTCCTCCTCCAGCTTCCTCCATAACACAGGAAAAGGTGGCGTGGTAGGTAGATATGATGGTGCCCTGAATCTCCTCCAAAGAAGCTCATTCTCAGGGTAGGAACGGTTCATCCTCCTCCTCCTCAGCACTTGGGCCCGGGTCGCTAAGGCAACGCATCAGACGCTGCGGATCTCTTCCCTCCTCGTCCTCTTCCGGCTGCTGCTGCCTTCTCCCTCCCTTCTCCTCCTTTGTCGCCGCGGTGACGGAGAGGGAAGGTGGCGGATGCGGACGCTTCATCACAAGGCCGCCTTCTTCCTCGCCGCCAGCGGGTGGGCCGGAGCGCTTGCCAAACTCGTCCGTGATGTTGACGGAGTCAGGGGGGGATTGAGGAGATGCCAGGTCCACCTTTATGGCGGGAACGCCGTCGGAGTCGGGTTTCATGCTCCAAGCCTGAGGATCTGCACAGAGGGAGGAGAAGAGGTGATGAGAGGAGTATGAATATAAATATGTACATTTGCGTATGTAAATATTATTTGTGTCTGGGGATGTGCACTTCGACATACTATCCACATACACTAAACACATATACAGTACATGTAAAAATACACCCAACTCAACACAACACAAATATTGATACATTCCCAAACAAAAAAAATTCATAAATGTCAAAATGTTAAATGTTTCAGTCAGGTTGTGTGATGTGTTGTCTTTACGGCCTACTAATACATTCAAGGTATTAATAATTACCGTAAAACTTCAAATAATCGCCGAGTCCCTAAGAGACGCCTGTCTCTTTTAAACGCCTGGCGTGGCTACAGGTTTGGGTTAAAGGCCGGTCTCCAGTAGAGGCCTGGTCTGTTTTTTAGTTTCGGGTTGTATTTAATCTTCTAAATATTCTTCCCGTCAGATCGTCTGTTTAAAGATTCGCAATGACACAAAACCGTTACAGAAAGGAGGTTACAGCAGTGTGAATTAGATGTTGCACGTCGTTACAAGCCGTCGCAAAGCATTCACATGTCTGGTCACAGTTGCAAGGTTTGAGGAATGTTGCATGAAGTTGCTGCTCATCTCCTTGCGAATCTTGGGTGTGATTTGGGCTTAAGTATGGCGCAGACTGCGCACGTTATGATTAGATGGCATTAAAAGACTGCGGTGGGGAAAAGCTAGAGTTCCAAATTGTATAACTTTTTTTTCCAATATGAACTATGCCTATATGTCCGACTTAGTCATCGTTCAATTCATCCCTTGTGTTTAAAATTTGCGGATAGGCCGATGGTAAGCTTGTTTTTATGCTGGCAACAAAACCAGAACGGTTCGCGAACGTTATTCTTTATTAAATGCCATGGCGATAAAGAGAAAGAAGTCAGAAAAGGAATTTACCTTAGACTAGGCTATATCAGAGCCCGTCTACGGACATTCTCTGGCTATATAACCTACTGAAATAGGTTAATGATGTAAAGTCAAGTGCGCTTCTATGGGACTGCTGTGTGCGCGCAGTTTTTATTGATGAGTCGGAGTGGCAAGTGCTGCGCATAGTTGCAGTGGAATGTGGCTGCCCAGGGCATTATAAAACTTCTCACTCTTAGACCTACACATACGGCGGTGAAATGGCGTATTTAGCTGTCTAAATTCGAATCATATGCTGGGGGAGAAATCGTCGGACATCCATGATTATTATTCAGCACCCCTGGTCAAAAATATGTTCCTGCGAGCCTGGAAGTAGGCTAAGATTTGAATGTAGACTGTTGTCAAATTTGGCAAATACAAAACGGGAGAAACAATATGGTTCATGCTCTCTCATGCTGTTTCATTCGTGCCGAAAAGGAGGGAGAATGAAACATTAAGCACGTTCCACTTTTGCATAAATAATTCCTGAACAGTTTTGGTCAGGGCTGATAATGCAACTGTATTTGACAAATGACCGATATAGGCTATTTGCTAGTGACAAAATATGAGCTTTCAGTGTGATACGATCTCTTTGTAGATTATGTTTAATTAAAACGTGTTTCATCTGTTCTGGCTATCCCGCTATTTGGATCTTACTGTATCTCACAATGAACAAAATCTCAACACTAAATGAATGATGATCCGTAATTGTCATCAGATAGCCTAGTCATATAGGTAGACATAAGATGAAATAATTAATTCGATAATATTTTCCATCTTTGCAGAGGAAAAGTTTTGTGTAAAGGGAATTAAAGGCCTGTCTCATATGGACGCCTGTCTCTAATACTAGCCTGTGCAGTTTGGCGATTTGGGAAAATAAAAGCCCGGGCTATTATTTGGAGTTTTACGGTAAGCACTAAAACAGTGGTCCCCAAACTACGGCCCGCCACCTCATTTTGGTGGCCCCCCAAAACATGTCCATGGTATATAGCAGGGGTCGGCAAATAGTGGCCCGCGGGCCAATTTTGGCCCGCCATTGATTCTATCTGGCCCGCGAGATGACGTTAATTTGCTGTTGAATGAATTTTTTTTTAACCCCATGTTTTTAAAAAGAAAAAAAGGCCTACAGCAATCCCATCAATTTCAAAACATTTATTGAGGTATAGATGATAGTCCTACTAAAGTGACAAAACAGGTGGAACATCCTTGCAGTTATCCATGACGCACAGGTCGGAACGGTATTGGCACGCGAGTGCGCGTAATCTTGTGCAAAAAAAAAAACAACAGTGTCCTGTCTCCCTCTTCCAGTGGGCAAGGTCAAAAATAGCCTATGTTTCGTTAAATTAATAGGCTTGGCATTAAGAAATGCAGGCAGGCTCAACACATACCTCTGCTTCCATTCTTCTTTGTAGGTCCTGCATTCTGAATCAATTTTTCTTTTCAAGGCTTTTGACAACGACATTTTGCATCGATAACTAGCATATAGCAATGTTCAGCTAATCATTTACACGTCATCCAAAAGAATAATATTTGTAGCCTACACATTAGTTACGGCAAGTTGCTAGGCAAGTCGCCTGTTTCATGAGAGACGACAGGAGATGCAGCAGGCGGCATAAAAACAGCGCACATAAGCAAATAAACGTTTTTAATGGAATTAAATTAAATGCATTTTAAAAGTTAGATGATGTTTATTTTAATATAATATAATAATTAATAATTTAAATAGTAGGCCTATAACCCCCCCCCCCCCCCCCCCCCCCCCCATTACAAAAGCTATGGCCCGCGATGCCATTGTCTGAAAAAAAATTGGCCCGGGTCCAAACGTAATTGCCGACCCCTGGTATATAGCATCTGCCCCGCATGGGAGTATGACATCGTCAAACTATAACCTCCGTAATTTCCCCCATTCATTCTCTATAGCGAGTCTACACGTGTAATACTCTTTTTGTCCACTGGTGGTTGTTTTGGCGCTGTTTCGTGTTTGCCATCGAAAACGGAATGAAATGTAGGCCTACCTGCAAACAATGTAAGAGGCCTATGCTGACTGTATCAGTGCTCAAAGTATTCTAAAAGTTTATCAATTAATTGCTAATAACTAACTAAATTCTATTCAAGTCATATTTCTGGGACTTTCTGGGATAATTATTTCTATTTTTTATCCACTCGTTCAAATGTTCATACAAATTCACAATTCACAAAGTTCTCATCAGGTGAGTGAAAGTGGTCATTTCAGATGTTTTTGCCAGCACTTCATAAAACTCTCATAGTTTGAGAACTTTAAATTATTTGTAGGATATTGCTTGTTCACAATTTGAGCTGTGTATGCAAGGACACAGAGTTCAGAGTTTTTTGAGTATTTCATTTGAGCTACATTTTACACTGATATGGCATGATGGCAATATAAACACAGCTAGCAATGGTATTAAATTACAGTAGCCTATGATTAAATGTAATGGAATACTCAACTAAGGTAGACTGTTCACAGCACTAAGCTATTTATGGTTACTGATACTCCAAGTCTCTGGCCCTCTCTTAGAGCCAGGCATTTTGAGCTGGCCCTCAAAAGAAAAAGTTTGGGGACCACTGCACTAAAAGATCAATACTTGGCATCTGATAAGATATTCTCAGAAGCATGCCATGTAAAATGGCTTTGACATATGCAGTTACACAGGGAAACACTCACACATGTTCATACATACAAACTGTGTCAATAACAGTTTACTTTATATCAACCACATTAAGTTTTTAAAACAGTAACCGCACACTGTTACATACTAATTAACAGCATCCCAGGGACTTCCATAAGGGAAGTATAATCTCTTCCCAGCTGCTTGTTTTGCCTGCCCTGCCAAATGGACCGATTGGATTGGCAGCCTTGCCAAATGGAGAGAGCTGATTGGCTTACCGGATGACAGTCGGGCCCTGGCCAGAGTAGGGGACTCGGGGGGCCCAGCGGGCACCGTGAGATAATTGCTCATCTGGTTAATCTGTGCAGGAGAACAGTTCAAACCAAAAGTCATCATTTCAGCGAAGGACATTGTCATTCTGCAGTCTCTGATACAGCCCACTGAGAGTCAATGGACTGTATCCTTAATCGGCTGTGTTGATTCACATGAGATTTGATTGAATGACCATTTCCAACGCAATCATCTGATCTTGTTTTTGATATACATATCACTCCACACTATGTAAACATAAAACATAACCCCAGATGTCCAACTATATTGCTCATCATCTAATTTTGATTAGATGCTATTGGGACACAAATCTATTGGCATCACTCCCAAAAACCTTTGCGCTCTGCCCGTTTGAGTCCTTGTCACAATACCTTCTGAAATACAAAAGATAGCCACATGGTGTTTGATATTGTCTCAAGTGACAGCATGTTAGTAGCAGTAGTATGACATTAGTAGGACAGGGAGCCGCGACTGGTTAATGGGGATCTACCTTCTTCTCCAGCTCAATCACCTTCTTCCTCTTAAGGAGGACTTCGTTCCAGCCGTCTTCGTAGGGGTCAACCACCAGCGTGTGTCTGTTGTACGACTGAAGCTGCAGGAGAGAAGAACACAGAGCAGGAAATTTAGATATGGCAACAATCAATGTGACGCTATTAAGATAAAACAAACTTTGGACTTGTGGAGATACAACCCAGACAGTACAGTAGTTTTATAAATGCTTTAGCTAAAACTGTGAGGTGGTGCTGATATTTAAACAGCACCATCCACAAAAATAATTATTTCTGTTGAATTCTGTGAGAAGTCATTCTGTTCAAGCCCTTTCATCATGTCTTGTCTCATTAGTTCTTGTTGACTCTCCTTTAAGGTCAGTTGTAACCAACTCAGATGGTTTCCCATTAAGATGTCAAACGAAATTAACCACTAAAGCACTAAAGGAATATATTGATTTTTATATAGGTCTGAGAGCTGTCAGGGGTGGGCACCCTTTGCCGTGTCTTCTGAAGGTTGGTCCGGAGAATCTTCCGGATCTCCTCCTCGCGGCCTTTAGGTATCTGGGGCAAGGCCCTCTCTTGTAGTTTCTTGGGTTGGATGTTCCTGTGCAGGAGTAATGGATAAAAAAAATGTAATCGATTTTAAACACAAACGTTCCCATCCCCATCCTCAAACCTAGAACCTCAGCTCTCTAGAATACTGATCTTACTCTGCCCTTCAGTTAAGCATAAATGGAAAATGGCGATCAATAAAAGATATAATAAAAGTTCAACAGAGAAGTCATTTTTTTTTAAAAAAGGATCAAAGACTGAGTCTAGGATAAAAGTGTAATACAAATAACTGAACTATGAACTATACACAACAATAAATCCTATCGCTACCACTGTAATGAAATGGCAGCCTCTAGAGGTGTGGAGGACATTGTGCGAGAGAGGAGAGGACAAGGAGAGCAATAAAGGGGCAGAAGAGAATGGCACTCACTGCATGGAGACGGTGGAGGGCAAGGCGGAGGGCAGCTTGACGTTGCCGCCGCTCTCTACCAGCTCAATGGCGTGCTTCATCTCCATCTTGTGGTAGAAGGCGATGAGCTGAGGCTCCTTGGACCGTTCGCCCGCGATCAGGCACTTCTTCACATACTTCTTATTAAAGCGGTTCATCCTTAGGGAAACAACGATTTGAAACGCTTTACTGCACTGTCACATGGATAAAGGACACTAAAAAGCCTACTATAGTATGTAGCCATAACTCAACTAAAGCCACACCACAAAGGAGTACTTAATACATAAAAACATTTCACCAAGTAAACAAAGAATTTGCATTATCATCAATAGAGATGAGAGGAGAGGAGAAGGTAGAGGAGAAGAGAGAGGGAGTCAAGTGTACAAAAAAACGAGATAGAAAAGAGAGGAGGTGAAGAGAGAAGAGTGGAGAAGAGGGACAGAAATTATGTTTCCTTTTCACGTAGAAGAAATGTTTTTGTCCCCTGTGCTCTTTTGAGTTAGCAACTAGCTCCTGGTAGCGCTGCCTTAGGATCACTGGGTGGCACTCAACGCTTCTGACAATATTGATCATTCCCTGAGCACTCGGCACATAGAGAGAGAGAGAGAGAGAGAGAGAGAGGAAGAGACAGAGGGAGGGATAGGGAGAGGGAAAAGAGGAGAGAGAGAGGGAGGAGAGAGGGAGGAGAGGGGGGGGTCAGAGGGATGGAAAGATGGAGGGAGAACTAGAGAAAGAAAATAGAAATGGGGTACTGAGAGGTGCTCTGAAGTACACGTTGCATTTCAGAATGCATGTTGCATGCTAATTAAGGGAGGGTGCTTTAAAGTCCACAGTGAAAGTTCTTAGATGCTAAACAGCTAAAGGTTGACAAGCAGCCAGAGCAGGGGGATCTTCCCTCATGAGGACAAGAGCAGGAGAGAGCAGATGACCTGGACCATGGGGTTGGGGCATCTCTATGTGCAGTAGCGTAGAGAATCACAGCAAACTAAACCCATTAGGGCCAACAACAAGAGCCTTCAGTGCCAATTATACCCAATTCATACTGACGTTCAACCCATGTTAAACCCTTGTTGATTTTTATCAGACAAAGATTTGGCCAGGGTTATTTGCATCTGCTTTGAAACTCTTCAGAGAGAGCAGCTCCACTGACTGGGCCTGCTGCAGCTGTTGCTCAGTCTGTTTTCTGCTATCATAATGCCCAACCATCGATACTTGGCACTAAGCATCCTCCAGCTATCACATCCATTGCGCTCCACTATACACTTCAGTTTGGTAAAGGTGAATGTATTGTTATCATTTTGTAGAATATGAACTATAGACCTCTTTCAACGGCATAACATGTGCATTCCTAAGGTTTTTTCAGTGGCACAGAAAACAACATTGAGCTAATGCTAACTTGCAGAGAAACAACAAAAAAAAAAAACATGCTTTCAAGTCGATATTTCGTAGAGCATTAAGCTAAAGTCTGATTCCGTTTCATTTCAAAGTATCTGCATTGGTTTTGAATGTTTTGACCGGAAACTCTCTAGGAACAGACTTAAAGGGTCTATAAAAAGATGTAACTGCAACACAACAGCAGATGGCAGTATAATGCAAAGTCAGGATATTTTGAAAGTGAAACTGAAGGGCAAACACAGGAAGTGTGCATCTCTCTGAGTGTGTGCGTGCGTGTGTGTGTGTGTGTGTGTGTGTGTGTGTGTGTGTGTGTGTGTGTGTGACTGATTGAGTGACTGAGAGAGAGAGAGAAAGAGAATGTGAGAACAAGAGAGGAGTCTAGTCAGTTGAGCTCTCTCCATTTAGCATGCCTGAGCATGCGCTCCTAATTCCTTCACCAGCTGCAACATGGAAACATACTGAGCTTCATGGTCACTTACTTGTCCTTCCAATGATGGTGGCCGTAATGGCCACAGATATCTTCAATGCCCGTTAGGAGGTGGTCCAGGAACTAGAAATGAAGGATCAGAGGAAAAGACCAATAAGTATGTTAGTAAAAGGTCAAAAGGTCAGCTCGAAGGTCATGACAACAACTCAGCGGGCAACAGATGGAGAAATACAGAGACAGAGAATGGGAGATGGACAGCAGCAAGTCAGTGTGTGTGTGTGTGTGTGTGCGTGTGCGTGTGCGTGTGTGTGTGTGTGTGTGTGTGCATGTGCGTGTGCGTGTGTGTGTGTGTGTGTGTGTGTGTATGTGTGTGTGTGTGTGTGTGTGTGTGTGTGCTTAGTATGAAAGATGATTTCATGTTTCTATGGCAACACTGGTTTTGCTCAGATGGAAGCACATGTCAGTGCTGAAAAAGAAAAAGGGAAAAAAGAAGAAAAAAACAGTGGTACTGAAGACCTAGAAAATGCCACTCTTACCCAGTCACACCAGATGTCATATATTTCACTGGACATCACTAACATGATATATTTTAGCCTGCTATTTAAAAACATAATTATCCCATACACCATGAAATATATGAGCATGACAAAGTATTTTGTCTGCTATTAAGTTCCGTCTGGAGGCCTTGTCACCTGGAAAGCAAATAAAGCTTTTGGGTCAGTTCCAGGCCTCTGTGCAGTCAATCTCCTTCACATGGATTGATTTTCTCTGACAGGATGTCAGGTTCTAGATGTGATTCCCCTCCAGCTCAATTCCTCTTACTACAACAAAACACAAATCAGCTCTGCTGTGATTCTCTGTGTGCTATTCTCTGCCCTATAATGTTGTCAAAGCCACAGTTCCAAACACAGCAGTGTTTTGTGAGCCCAGGTTAGGGTTAGGTTAGGTTTTCTGAGTGTGACGTATGGTGGAGGAAAGCATGCTGGGAAGATTTCCTTTTGCCCTCTGGGGATGGTGTGACTCATCAGTTTTTACCCCCAGGACAAAAGATGGGCCACAAGGAGACTGTGTGTGTGTGTGTGTGTGTGTGTGTGTGTCTCCCAAATGTATAATTACCACCGGAGGGTGCCATCCTCTACAGT
>NW_027468587.1:20349724-20467224 GCF_046254945.1 Alosa pseudoharengus | reverse complement strand
GTGCTCCAGAGTACTCGTTACCGGCTAAGAGCGTCTTAACAGTACTTCTCACTGAGGTCACCAACAGGACATACAGAGGAATTACAACTTAGAATACATAATCCAATTTACGTTCCCATTCTTTATTGTGTTTACCTGTGATGAATCAGATTTTAGCGTGCAAAATAGCCTACATTTAATGGTCATAATAATGTGATGAAAAGCGGACAAAAATGCAATCAAGTTATGAAACGAGACGTTGCCAGAATAGTTTGACATTATCTTTGCTAAGTGAATATTTTATTAGGCCTATGAGGTAAAAAGCAGAGAAAGCAACATGTGGTTTAGTCTGTAGCCTACTGCATCAAAATCTAAGCCTACACATTTCCTCTCTTTACTCGACTTCTTTCTTATCTTCAAACGTGTTCATAAGTGGCACCGCGAAAAAGTATTACATGGTGCAACAATCTAATCTTAAAATAATTACAATTATTTATGTCTCTGTGTGGTATATAACCTACTTGGGATGCTTACATGCAGATTTCAAAGTGTTTCTATTTTCGTATTGATGTGAATTAATGTGTAGATCCGAAGTTTAAATAGGCCTATAGCTGTGACGTGCAGTCACCTGACATCACCGTCAAATCAGAGGATATTTCAGAACTATTAACGTGGACAGCTCCCCTTAAGAGCATCTTAAGAGCAGTGCACGCGCGTTCACGCTACGAGCATGTTCGGGAAACAGTCGGAAAAATCAAACGAACGATCGTAAGATGAATCGTAGAAAACCCTCTTAAGAGCGTGTCTCCGTCGTTATCGGGGAAGCACTTCCCCGATAACGACGGAGACACGCTCTTAAGAGGGTTTTCTACCATTTAAACTTCGGATCTACACATTAATTCACATCAATACGAAAATAAAACACTTTGACATCTGCATGTAAGCATCCCAAGTAGGTTATATACCACACAGAGACATAAATAATTGTAATTATTTGAAGATTAGATTGTTGCACCATGCAATAATTTTTCGCGGTGCCACTTATGAACACGTTTGAAGATAAGAAAGAAGTCGAGTAAGAAAGAAAGGAAATGTGTAGGCTTAGATTTTGATGCAGTAGGCTACAGACTAAACCACATGTTGCTTTCTCTGCTTTTTACCTCATAGGCCTAATAAAATATTCACTTAGCAAAGATAAGGTCAAACTATTCTAGCAACGTCTCGTTTCATAACTTGATTGCATTTTTGTCCGCTTTTCATCACATTATTATGACCATTAAATGTAGGCTATTTTGCACGCTAAAATCTGATTCATCACAGGTAAACACAATAAAGAATGGGAACGTAAGTTGGATTATGTATTCTAAGTTGTAATTCCTCTGTATGTCCTGTTGGTGACCTCAGTGAGAAGTACTGTTAAGACGCTCTTAGCCGGTAACGAGTACTCTGGAGCACTCGTAGATCTACGAGTGTTTTCACGACGCTCTTAAGCTACGATGGTTTCGGGAAACAGTCGGCAAATCTTAAGACGTTCGTAAGAGGGACTTTACGACGCTCTTAGGCTTAAGATGCTTTCGGGGAAGTGGGCCCTGGCCACTAAACGTTTTTTAGCATTACCATGTCAAACACTGCTTTTGTCTCTGAACTCGACAAAACGAACCAGCCCAGTTTAGGAGCATTTAATTAAACTATTTAGTTCACATTAGCCTTTGCTATAGGCCTACTGATAAAGTATGCCTATTTGCTTCACCTTTTGTCGATCTAGATGGCTCAAACTGCACATATTCTTCATCAAATGAACTGTCTATTTCTGTCCAATATCGCTAACTTTAACCACAGCCTATGTTACGTTGCTAAACCAATCTCAACGTCTTTTTCTGACAGAAGTTGAAAGTTTCAATTAGCCTACCTGTGACATCAATAAGCATCTCTCGCTGGGCTCACATTCCAGCTGACATTTCAGACGCATGTAGTCACACAGACATGGAGGCTATTCCAGCGCAAGCGTTCTGTTCGCGTTGCATCCGCGTCAAAAATGATCTTCCACTGTTTAATAGGCTAAATGCATAGGGCTGCATTCACATAATCGTTGCTGGACCAGACAAGTTTTTAATTGGGCTCTTGTGTTACAACGCGTGATTTGTAAACTCAGTTGTAACCCCATAACCCCCCCCAGGGTGACCAGACGTCCTGAGCAATTCGGGACAGTCCTGAAATCTAAGCGTTTAGGCCCTAATTGTCCCGAAAATTATACTCAATCAGAATACTGTAGCGTCGGTGGATGTACATGTTTAACGTTGAATGAGTGTCTCCCAGAATGCAGTGCGAGTGAATGGTAGAATGTGTAATGTCGGTTATAATAGTTGTAGTTACGTTTAGCATGTTGTGTATTTGTTAGCGTGTTAGTCTCTTTGGTTGTACCTCATGTGTTTATCCTCGTGTTGATGTGTGTGGTAAACCCTTATTGTGTGTAGCATGTGCGGCTGAGACTACCCCTGTGTTGCCCTATGTAGTTGTCTGTGTACGTCCGAGTCTTCCTGTTCCAATAAATGGCCGTCCTGGCCAAAGGTGAATCTTGTCTGAGGGTGAGATCGCTACATTGGTGTCAGAAGTGGGATGGGCCCCTCCCGGGGCGCGAAGATCTACGCCAGATCAAGACGGAGAAGAAGGCCGAGGACCAGACCAGCAAGATGGCGGCGGACCTCAGCAGATGTTCCAATGGTCCTTATAAGGACTAGCCAGCTCGCTGAGCTCGCCACTTCGGAGGATGGGGGACTTTCCGGCCCGGCGCGGGACCTGTGCAGGCGACCAGCGGGACCAGCCCTGCACAGCCGACGAGAGCTGCCAGCGCTGGAGGAAGCGGCCCCGGCTGAGGAATTCCCGGCTCGACGCCGATGTCGATGCTGCAGTCATCCGAGGATCTCATCCATAGAGAGCGCGAACTCTCTGACGACCTTGGAACACGACCACAGCGGCCGGGTTTACACCGCCAGCTACGGAAGAGCGTCAGCTGCCGGTCGAGAGTGTGATGGAGTCATAGCTGCTAGTTCGGGAGCTTGCGGTGCTCCAGCTAGTGACCAAGAGGGTAACGTCGACCTGTAGAGCCTTGGGAGCTATCGTTTTGTGTACTGTTTGAGATTTTAAGTGCGCACGTTCCAGTTGACGCAAGTCTGCGCAATATTTTTCATGTTTTGTGTGAGTTTCTGTGTGTCCCGAGCCTGCTGAGAGGGTCGGGGTCTCCATTTCCCGCCACAGTGGAGCATCGATCGTTGTGCTCGAGAGACAGCCGACAAAAGTTCTACACGAGGGCAGCGCGAGGAGGGACCTCGACGTGGACTGCTGACCGCCTGGAGATCGGCACACTGTGGACAGGTGGCAACGGCCACGAGCTGTCACAGTAGCCAGAGGGGGCTACCGAACGTCCAGGGGTTCCAGCGTATCCGGGGGTTCGGCTTGCAGTGGGACTGTTTGCTGCTGTTTGAGGTAGTGCAGCTGCACGGCGGGAAACTGAGGGCCCAAGCGACACCACGACCCACGTCTGGCCGGTTCTGGTGCTTGTTCGGGGGAGAACTGACGTGACAGAGGCAGCCGAGAGCCCTTCCAGTCGGGATGGGTTATCGTGCAGCCGGAGGCTTTCCGGTCACTTGGACTAAGCACTGGGACTGACACCGACGCAGCCGCGAGCGGTGAGCTGAGCTGTCATTGCCGGGGACGACAATGGCTCGGGAGGGGGTTATGTAGCGTCGGTGGATGTACATGTTTAACGTTGAATGAGTGTCTCCCAGAATGCAGTGCGAGTGAATGGTAGAATGTGTAATGTCGGTTATAATAGTTGTAGTTACGTTTAGCATGTTGTGTATTTGTTAGCGTGTTAGTCTCTTTGGTTGTACCTCATGTGTTTATCCTCGTGTTGATGTGTGTGGTAAACCCTTATTGTGTGTAGCATGTGCGGCTGAGACTACCCCTGTGTTGCCCTATGTAGTTGTCTGTGTACGTCCGAGTCTTCCTGTTCCAATAAATGGCCGTCCTGGCCAAAGGTGAATCTTGTCTGAGGGTGAGATCGCTACAATACTGAGTAGTTATTTTCTGATAAACATTAACAACTGTCCGTAGAGAGGTTGAGTCGACTGCATGCAGCCCCCGACGGCAGCTAAGTGTCTGGATGCAGCCCCGGCTACTTTGTTTCTTTTTTGACGTTCTATAATTAGGCGCGAATATGCACTGATTTTAGCTCATTTTCATTCATTCCTTGACATGGCTGATGTAGCCTACCAGAACCCTAACACCCCGCTAAAAAGCAAAAGCGTCTATGCAGGAAGGAGTGGGTGAGGAGGTACCCGTGTATTGACAAAGCCTTAAGCGACGAGATGAAAGCATTCTGCAAAGTGTGTAGAAGAGAGTTTGGTGTTTCTCACGTTTTTGCACTGTTACGCAGTCATTGTTTTTTTTGTTTTTTTCCACAATGACATTTTGACAATGAAACTTTAAAGCTGTAGCTATTTGCCAGCTGTCCACTGTCAACAAACAGATCAATTAAAGAAGCAGTGCATTTTCAAAATGTCTGTAAATTTTACCAAGGTGTAGGTTGAAGATATAAACCTAGTTGTAGAAAGTCACTCCTCTACAGCACAGTCTACAAGAAGGACAGGAAGAGGCAGACACTTTACCCAGACCAGGAATTATTAACTATTAAACGCAATCAATTAGCATCCATATAAACTCCTGTCCTCCATGACTGAGTGGAAGCTTTGTGATTATCATCGAGATGGAGCACCTTGTGTAACTTGTGTGACCTCGGGCAGTATGGCAGGACTGAAATCACCTCTTACCATAACAGCCTGGCACAGATGAATAAATCATTTGGCTCAGCTGCTGCTACTGAAAGGCTTTATTTTGGGCAAAGCCGTTTTTACCTCAACAACACCTCACACAAGGCCAGTGTCAGATGAACACACACACAGAACCAATTCAACACATAACACAGGTTTATAAACTCTGATGTAGTGTAGTGGATTGGTACAAACTTGACTAGTGTGTGTGTGTGTGTGTTCATAAGGGCTGCAACTAACAATTCTTTTCATAGCCAATTAATCTGATTGTTTTTTTCAATTAATTGAGTAGTTTTTTGAGCGATACAATGCCAAAAAAGTTTGATGTTTAGATATTTAGATATTTAGCTTTTTAGCTCACGGTCATAGAAGACCAAGTAAAGCAGAAAAGAGATAAAATCAAATCATTTTGTGGTATTTTCCTTAAAAACATGACACAAACATATTAACAATTACCACAATGGTTGGTGATTAATTAATAGCTGACAACTAATCAATTAATCGTTGCAGCCTTAGTGTATCCACACATGTTTGTGTGTGTGCGTGTGTGCGAGTGTGTGTGTGTGTGTATGTGTTAGTGCGTGCGTGCATGCGTGCGTGTGTGCGTGCGTGCATGCGTGGTAACTGAGAACAACTGCAGTGGGGGTACTTATTCATACCAGAGCAGCGTGTGCACCAAAGCAAAAGCCCAGAACAGGAAGAGACATGGAGGGTGGAGTGGCCACTACAAAGGCCTCGTGCATGTTAACACACCACATAATACACCACTCCTCCTCAAAATAGCCACGCTAACTCCAGGGGCCACAACAGGCTCCAGGGAGCAGCGCTCACCACAGCGTTCTATGACAACAACCAATCTGCGTCAACTGTTTCTACTCAAAGTAGGGGTCATAGAATCAGGGCAACAGGCACGCATCTTTTCTGACCACTACTGGACAAAAACACTAAGCTGTAAACACAAAAACACACAGCTGGCCAATGTCATTCTCCTTAAATGTACAATTGAATGACAAGCCCACCCATCTCCATGAAGGTTACAACCAATGTGATATGTTTCTACACACTTCAACATGCTTAAACTGACACGGGCCTATGCAAATGTAACGGATGCCAGCTAGCTTAGCTGTGCTTGTGGAACGTTGGTAAACCTCACTCCCCGACGCCTCAAGAGTGCTGCTGGCATGCGAGCCAGTAGCCTGGGCTATTGGCTCAATTGTTAGCGCGCTCGCCTCCCGATCCGAGGTGCTGCTGTTCGCGGGTTCGAGTCCGGGCGTGTTCAGGGCTGAATCGCGCAGGTTCAACACAATGCAGGTTACACAAACAGATCTGACATTTAGCATTTGTGTGCACCGAGTCTGTGAATGCCAAACAGATCACTCACTAAGACAGGCTTTGTTATTTCCGTGTTTGACAATGTGTGTGTATGTGTACGCATGTGTGTGTGTGTGTGTGTGTGTGAGTGAGTGAGAGAGAGATAGAGACTCTGATGTACTCACCTGCACAAACACAGTGAAGAAGATGACAGTGATGATTGCTGTCAGGAACATGTCTCTCATGGGAAAGTGGACTTTATCCAGCAGGTAACCCAGAGAGAAGGCAATTGCCCCTCGTAGGCCACCGTAGGCGATAATGAACTGGTCCTTGGTGGTGAGTTTGACGATACGGAACTTGTTGATGACAAAGGTCAGGCCAACCACCCCTTGGGTTAAAGAGAAATTTCATTTGGGTTAATATAACAGTTTCAATTGAACAAGCAAAGATCTACTTCGGTGTACAGGGCCATTCACCACAGGAAGCATAACTATAACCATAACTATAACCATAGTGATAAAAGCGTCCACACTGACCAACATTAAGAAAAGTCTATTTATGAGTCTATTTATGATGAAACATATGTTGATGAATGTGATTGCTAAAATGTTATGGATTACGATTGGTGGTCAGCTTTTTATCGTTTGCAAAATTGTTCTGAAAGTGATCCCCAACGATATCATTCTTCATGTCCTCATAGTTATAGTTTATGTGTGGAGGTTTTCATTCATTTCATGCTAAAACGATTTTTGTTTTGCCGTTATTGTTATAGTTATCACTCTTGGTGTGAACGGCCCTTAACACTTGAAGGACACAATGGGACTTAAAAACAGTCTTTCCTACAGTACTACGGATGACTACCTGCAATGACTTTGATGCATCTAATGTGTACTTAAAGAAAATCCACTTTTTCTAAGCAGACTATGAATCACTACATCACTATGAATAAACATTTACACTGCACAACTGTGGATATACACTTTGCAGCTCAACAGGTCCTACGCTGATGCTGTGGTGGGGACTACTTTCTCGTAAGTCAAGAAGGCAACCAGTTTGCGTAAGAGCATAAACATGACCTCTTCATGTTTTTACTTCTCTTTGAGATTTCTTAATAATCCAGAGTGAGAAAACTTGTTGAATGTGTGTGTATCTGGAAGGAAGTGACACACTGACGAAGCTGAAGCCATTTTTTGTTTGCCGTCCCCTGGCTCAACACATGAGCATTCACCTCCGGGTGTAGACAGAAGCCTGCAGCTCTGTTTTCATGGAGGTGAAGAGGAGAACTTGTGTTTATCTCCCGGCATGCTATCCTTACTCAGCCTTCCCCACAGGGTACTCCATGTGTTGAAAGCAATAGCAACAACGCCAGAGACTTAGTTCAGCTATGCGCTAAGTCAGGGGTAGCAATGCTCCAGGTCACAGCTGTTGAGAGAAGAGAGATCTGTGTGCGTGCATGCGTGCGTGTGTGTGTGTTGACTGTCCTCAGGGACACCACATGCAGGGAGTACATAAGCTGACGATTAGTCCTCTGCACACAGGGTCTGCCTCTACGCAGTGTTACTGAGTGGGTACACGAGGGCTGGACTTCACTTGCTGAATAGTGTGTATGTCTGTGTGTGTGTCTGTGTCTGTGTGTCTGTCTGTGAGAGTGTGTGTGTGTGTGTGTGTGTGTGTGTGTGTCTGTGTGTCTGTCTGTGAGAGTGTGTGTGTGTGTGTGTGTGTGTGTGTGTGTATACAACTGTTTTGTAAGTGCCTCACTAAGTGTCTCTGGTGGTTCAGTCTCATCCTCTCTTGGTGTATTTTAATATGTGTAGTATGTGACAGTATGTGACAGTCACACTGATCAGACTGCGAAAACTGGGCATTGCTGCCAGATGCATGTTGTTCTGGCCTCTGTGCAGTCCTCTATGCCATGAAGTCAGCAGGGTCCCTTTATATACAATTGGCACGACAGCTACGGTGACGGTTCAGTTACGACATGAACAGGCCTACACAATATACAAAACGTGCGGGAACACACAGATTATTTAGCTTGTTTAGCATCACACTTAGTTTCTCTCTGTGTTTCAGTCTACAAATTACAAATATCATGTGTACATCACCTCCAGACCATACCATGCATGCATACATGTCTCACCTCCAGACTATGCACTACAAACATGTCTCACCCAGGGACGGATCATGGCTTGTGCCAAGTGTGCACATGCACAGGGGCCCTCAGCCAATGGGGGCCCTCGGATTTAAAAAAAATTCCATGAATTTAGGCTCACGTCACCTGAGTCAGACAGAAAACGGGCCCTGCTGGTTCTGTTAAAGTTTGTATGCCCCTTCCAAACTGCGTTAAAAGGGAATATTTAACAGCCAGAATTTCGAAAATTTCCAGGGGGAGACACCCCCGAACCCCCCGTAATATGATCAGCACCACCTCTCACAAAATACTATCAACGTCCCTGCTACCGGTCCGTCAGATATGACAACTGTGTCCGGTCCGTTTGAAAAATGTTGCTGTAGACTGTTTGGACAGCAAAGGGAGATTACAGCCTAATTGTAAAAACAGCTGCTGGAATTCATTTCTGTGTGGGCCTGAGTTATAATATATGACATAATGTACTACATTTTCATTGTGTGCAATTGTGCACCAGCCTGCACAGCGACAGCAAAGAGAGAAGCGCGTCACTTGCACGCGCATGCGCAAACGCGCCCGCACGCGTCGCAGTCAGGGTGAGGGGGGGGCCTTTTTTGATATTGTGCACAAGGGCCCATATTTGTTTAATCCGTCCCTGGTCTCACCTCCAGACCATACCATGCACTACAAACATGTCTCACCTCCAGATAGGGTTGGGTACCGTTTGGGTTTTATCCGATACCGGTGCTAAATCGATACTTTTAAAACGGTGCTGGTGCCGAAACGGTGCCTGAACCGGTACTTTGTTTTTAAAATGTTTTAAATTAAAATGGTCTAAAGCATGAATAGTTTTTTTTATTATTGATAAGACAAATTTGAACATGAAATTGAACTGTTCAATTTACTATCAATATCTCATTGCTCCTACGAATAATACATTTAAATGTTAAAACAGCTTGCCATGCATGCACATACAATGGTAAGCTCTGCTTTTAAGTTTACCCCGTGTAGGCAGTTTGCCATAAGATATGTTAAAACCGCTTGCCATAGAACTGTCAGATCATGGACAACGGCATTTGCAAGCAAGCTAGTCTAACAGGGACTCTACTTTCCAGTTAAATCAGTGTGTTCCCAAATGCTTCAAGAAATTTCACGTCTTAACCCATAACACGCAATAGTTTTGAACATGTTAGGCTACATGTCGGTGTTGAAGTGTTTAGATTCCCAGCGCTAGCCTAGTAGGCATTTTAACAGCAACTATGGCTATGAGCTAACACCAGTCAGTTGAGTTTAATTAGCTATATCATACGGAGTCGGAGATGGTTTCGTAGCCTTTTTGACAGCTCAGTGACATCAGGTATGTAACCTACAATTATGTTTTTGCCAGCTAACTTTTAACATGATCTACATATTTATTGTGATGCTATATGGGCCTCATGCACATGAAAGATTAATATCATGCCATTACGTTGTTTAGAACACACAAAGTTTTCACCTTACTTTGCTGATAACATTTCAAATAAATGGCAGTTAGCGCATTAGCAAGGATATTGTGTAACATATAGGCTACTTGTTGATGTTGTTTCATAGCCTTTTGCTTGTGTGTAGTTAGGCCCACTGCTAGATTTTGACAGGAGCTCGCGATATCGCTTTAAAGTAAGCTACTTGGGCTCACGCAAGCTGTCAAACATTGCCCACTCGCCTATGGTGCACCCCTCTTGTTCATCCAGTGTTTATGTTAGCTAACTGTATCTGGATGTGTTGCTATCAGAGCAAGACGTTAGAGATGGCGCATGACATGCAGTGATGCCTCGTATAATTTTTTTTTTAAACGCTATTTAAGCACCGAAATGAGGCACCGAAATCCACGTTGTTATTCGATGCAGTTACTACCGTTTGCGTCGGCACCGGTGCCATATTAGAACCGTGTTTCGGTGCCCAACCCTACCTCCAGACCATGCACTAAAAACATGTCTCACCTCCAGACTATGCACTGCAAACATGTCTCACCTCCAGACCATACCATGCATGCACACATGTCTCACCTCCAGACTATGCACTACAAACATGTCTCACCTCCAGACCATGCCTGCACACACCATGCACTACAAACATGTCTCACTTGACTGACACCAGTAGCCTACAATAAGAGTATGTCCTCAAACAATAACCCATGACATCACACACACTACACTCACATTCCACACACACACACACACAGACACAGACCCACACACACACACTCACCGAGAACTCTGGCAACTAGAGACAGGAGAACTGTAGATGTGACAAAGGTCCAGTTCCAGTTATGGTCCCCGGCAACAGTGGACACACCCAAGAAGATGAAGATGAGCGTCTCGCTCACGCTGCTCCACATCTTCAGGAAATACTTGATGGTAGTGTGGGACTTGTGGGATATGTTGGCCTCCACGTAGGGTCGCATCACCACTCCGCAGGCAATCAGCCTATGAGGCAGAGAGGGAAGCACACCATGTAAAGGTAAGGAAGCCGAAGAAAATCATGTCAACATTCATCAATACACCTGGACACACACAGACACAGACAAACAAACAGACACACACACACACACACACACACAGTACATACACTCATAAACCATTATTATCATGATATCATAAAAGCACTCTTAAACTAATGGAAATGAGGCAGCTTTGCTTTGCTAATGAAGCTGACATAGTATTGAGAAGTAGGAGAGAATTAAGAAGTACAGACAGTGGCGTAACAAACCAATGGTGGGCCCAGGTGCGAGAGCGCTACGCGGGCCCCATACCGCCGAACTTTGGCCCAGGATGAATTAGCTCTGATACATGCAATACACATTAAGGGTGACTTCAATTGTTTATGCAAAGGGCCTGAGGCACCGAAGTAGTTTAGTAGTTACAGATTACAATTTCAAATAAAAAACACACGACTACATATCCATTACATGTGAAAACATTAAAAAATAATTTTATTAACAGCCTGCAGGCCAGGGTAATCTAATATTACTGCATTAACATCAACTCGCATGGAATTATGGGAACACTCAATGCGCCTCTTCAACCCTCTGCTGAAACTGCAAGCGTATTGCTTGCTTATAAACTCGCACTGCGCAGAAACAAAACTTAATGTAGCCTAACTTATTTAACCGTCAAGAAACCAAATAAAATCATTCATATGCATACAATCCCCAATATGCGTGAATTAGGCCATTAGAAGAAGGCCATTTTACGAGCCTTTCGTTGTGCAAAATCATCAACGATGTTCCCAATATTTAATGCTCTGGCTCTCGTATTTTCAATGGACAGGATAGCTAACCCACGGAGCCTCTCCTGCCCCATGCTGCTCCTTAGGTATAGGTCTTAATAAGTTTGAGTTTGGAAAAAGATCGCTTAGCTGTTGCCACAGTCACAGATGTCAGAAACAACATGAGTACACACTTCTCCGAATGTGGATGTTACACTGTCATAATCTACCACCAGCATTTTGGCAAGTTGAAAAATAGATGACTTCTGTGAAATCTCTGCTTTAAAGCAAGACCTGAATGAGAGGAGTTGTGTTGGGAATGTCAGTGCAATGTCCCTGCTATAATGGTCTGACAAACGTCTTGCCTTTTCAAGCAGTTCATCATCACCTGCGAGTTGAAGGGTCATAGGACGTAAAGACTCAAACACAAAAAAGTTTCCCGCATACTTGCAAATCTTTGGGAGAGCTGACTGATTATGATGTCCAGAGTTGCATTAAATACCTGCACTTTGAAGTATCTCTCTGCATCGGTTAAGCGCTCATCTTCTGATAGATCGTCAAAGTGACGCTTCACTCTCCGTGCTCTAACATTCTAAAGTTCTAAAAAAAAAAAAAAAGGAGGCAGGGCAGGGGTAGCGACGGGCCCCGGGAGGTCACGGGCCCTGGTGCGACTGCACTTGCTGCACCTACTATAGTTACGCCACTGAGTACAGAGAACTAAGTTCCTTCCGGAATAACAGACCACATCACACACTGCAACACTAACTGCAGTCTAAAGGACAAACACCTGTCATAGTATACACAACTCTGTGTTTGAGCATGTACGTGACCACTTACACATGCATCAAGTTACACGGTAACATAGATGCTGGCCATCTGTATCCCATAATCTAGAATTATGACTCAGTGAACCATGACAGATAAGTAGCAGGCATGGCGCATGCTTATAAAATTAGCATGTGTACTTTTGTTAATTAGGGCCACGGAGGAAAGTAGCCATATCCTTAACAGTAGGTTTGTGGAGGTGCATTTACCCTTAATACAAGAAAATACTTTTCCTTCCCAATCCCTCATTTTGTGTCAGTGAATAAAAGAGCAGTATAGTATAGAAGACCTGTCTGTGTAAGATGCACATGTGCCACGGTGTCAGTTAAGTCCACTTGGCACAAGTTAACAATGGCGCAGTGCTTAAATGCATGTAGGTGACCAATTAAAGGTAATTATAAAGCAAGATACCGGACATCCTTAATTTCTGTTCCCTTGACAATCGGTCATTCCTCAATCCACAGAAAACAGTGGTGTGTGCCGTATGCAGACAGGTATGTGCTGTATTTATGATACATGTATTTAAAATACTGTATGTATTTGAAATACAAAAATAATATTTTGTAATTTGTATTTTATTGGGTTGAAGAAAATGGCTACGTATTTTGTATCAAAATACTTCATAGGTCTTTTAGTCTAAAAATACTGCCAAATATTTGTTTTATTAAAAGCAATATTTGTGGTTACAAACGATGAATGTAGCCTCTGACTGGTGCTGACTTAATCATTTGACCATTGTTCTGGTCAGAATATTGAGATTCAGGAAGATGATCCAGTGCAAGATGAGTAATGCTCACACACACAATACACTCACTCAACCACACTTTTTTGGTAGAACTTTGGAACAAATTTGACTGTGATGTGTATGTGTCCTCCAAAGCTGATTATACACAAGGCACCTTTCTGAGCAATGAAGCTGTTTTTCTACAGTGTATTCAGGGCACAGGCAGCTAGCGGATGGTGAGGTGATGTTTGCTGTATGTGAAAAAAAAATGTTTTAGCTTAGAAACCGCGTTACATCGCTTATAGCACCTTTACATGTAATATGATCATCCAATCAGAACACATGGAACCAGTTATGTGGTTGCCCTGCAACACTGCTCAAAAAGCAAGCAAAAAAAGCTTAATCAACTGTTGTATAAAATTATCCTGATGAGAGAACGAGTTTGAAACGGTAAAGCATGTATTCATATAACCTTAATCATAATCAAGTAATACACTGATGTTATCCCTAACCATAATACTTTTATAACATTTTAAATAACAAGTTTAACTAATACTATTAACATACTGAAGCTATTCTACCAGAATTCCCCCTACATGTGCTCTGTATCCCGATGTCTCTTTTTACTGCCCTGTGTCTCATTTTGTTGCACTGTGTCTCATGTTGCCTTAGCCTGGGCCTTTTGAAGAAACCAAAGTCGGCCTTGAAGCTGCAAGATAACACGTACACAGGGCGAGCTCTACTCATAACAACCAGTAGGAGAGTGCAGGGGGCCAAACGATATTTAACCCATGCACAATTATGACCTGTGACCTGTGATAAGAGCGAACAACGATCCTTTCATAACGCCATCTGTAGTGTTGTGTCAGCATTTTGGAGGGGTATAAGTAAGAGAGTTCTACCTTTGTTCTGGAGTGCGATCGTGCGATCCACTCAGGCTTTGCACTATGTAGTCATTAAAGGAATTTTTGCACAGAACTCTGCCGGACTTTTGCGCCTTCTTTTTGGGATAAGTTTTTGACTTCAGCACATTATAGTGTATTTTTGTTACGTTGTAGGCAAGATGTTTGGACTTAATTTCTGGCCCGAGTCTGAATATCTGCCACGACACAACCACTTAATCAACAGAGTCAGTTTACTGAAGTAAATAGACAAATATGGAAGGTTTGCAAAGTGATTCCATGCTCCCTTTAAAGAGTATTTATAGTATTTTCAAAATACAAATACAGTATTTTATTTTGATACATGGTGTATCTACTGTATTTCGTAGTTTATTGTGATACACTTAAAATGAGTGTATTTGATATTTTATTTTGAAATACATTTTGATGTATTTTTGCCCATTCCTGTAAGCCGAATAGCGGTAAGTATGCCAATGTGGATATTAAACCACCTGCCTGCCTCCAGCTCCATCGCCCCGATGAGGCCCTGTAATTAAGAGTGCTGGAAATGCAGAGGGGGTGGCTCAATCGTGTCTCTGGGCAATTTATTTGAGCGGATAGAATTCTCCACAGCAGTGAAGATAATGCCAGGGTATGGCACGCCTAACTTTGCAGTTTCTGTCTCATGGTCCAGCTACTTTTAGTTTCATGGCTGAAGAGAGAGACACACAGAGAGAGAAAGAGATACAGAGATAACGTAAAAGAGAGAGATAAAGGGAGAGAAAGAAAGTCAAAGGCTGAGAGAGAGAGAAAAAGAGAATGCAAAAGAGAGAGAGATGTAAAGGCAGAAAGAAAGAAAGGCTGAGAGAAAGAGAATGTAAGAGAGAGATAGATGTAAAGGGAGAGAAAGAAAGTAAAAGGGAAACAATGAGTTTGTGGGAGAGAGAGACGGAGAGTAGCAGTGACTACTGTCACGACTTCAGGAGAGAGAGAGAGAAAGAGAGAAAGAGAGAGAGAGAGAGAGAGAGAGAAAGAGAGAGAGAGAGAGTGGAATACAATGTAAACACCATGGCTGGATTCACACTGCTAACAGAGCCATTAGTCTGAGGAGGTGGAAGAACACGCAGCTCTGCAGATGACTGGCTGCTGCTCTCCTCCCAGTGACCTCAGCAGCTTCCCTGTCTGTCCACTCGCCACCACTGCTACTCACTTCTGCATCTTGAATTTCACCTGGGGATCAATAAAGTATCTATCTATCTATCTATCTATCTATCTATCAACAACAGAGCATCAGACTGACTGACAGCCCATAATATTGTGTCACCACTGTGTTGTATCCATGCACCCACAAACTGGATCTTGTCCATGGTGTCTGTCTACCTGCTTGGGGTCTTTAGCATACCAGTCTCACACACTCCCGACACATGACGAGGCATGGGTCCTTCTCCAGAAGACGAGAACCTTAGAATGGCTTGGTCAAGGTGACATAACCATGTCATAATCATATTGAAACCAACATCCTAATACTCCTTATTAGTCATCCCGTTACCACACACACACACACACACACACACACACACACACACACACACACACACACACACACACACTCACACACATCCCTGTTCTCACAGAGAGCTTCCCTCTCACTCTGTGCCAACATGCTAAAGAGGAAACAGGCAGTGATGAAACTCGCCTGAGCAGAAATGAACCAATCGAACAGCAACCCCCTTCCTCCTTCCCTGCCTTCCTCCCTTCCAGGCCTTGGGTCTGGGCAGCACATAGAAGACTAATGGCTCATCGGCGGAGAAGGGATGAGAACTGCCCTGAACTGACGGCCATGGACTGTCAGAAGGAGCGGCACAAATCTCTCCCTGTCACCAGTGTTATCAATATTCCTGTCCTGCTTTATGTCTGTCTGGTGTACAGGTCCATGATGATAAACAGAGACTGGGATAGGAAGTGTGTTTGTGTGTGTGTGTGTGTGTGTGTGTGTGCTGTGTGTGTGTGTGTGTGTGTGTGTGTGTGTGTGTGTGTGTGTGTGTGTGTTGGGCAGGGTTACTATAAGTCAGAAGGCCTTTTTCTCATGGCTTGGCTGTACATCACAGATGCGCCCATGAATTCAACAAGCAGTTGGGACAGCCAAGCTCTCTCAATATCACAGCTCTCTCCTTTACCCCCCCCCCCCCCTATGTTGTCCATTCTTCTTCCTCTCCTGCAGGTGAAAACTCTTCGGTGAAAAACGAATAGTTCCACAAAGCGGTTTTGTCAACATCTCCATTTGTCTCTTCACTTCTCGGTTCCTATATTTTAGTTTCTCATTCCGGTTCACTTCATTCTTTAAATGTTTCTATCATATTGTCCTTGACATGACGTTGACATGACGTTTGTAAATGCCCTAATCTCATCTTGCCATCAAAACCTCCAAATCTCTTTTTCAGCAGTTGACCCACAAGTCAGCTGTGGTTGTGGCGTGGTCTGTCTGCAGAGATAAACCAAACAGTTTGAGAGACAGGAAATAGCTTACGAACCACTTCCTTGTATCTACAGCCACATCCAGACCATCGTCCATTCTCTCTCTCACCGTCATTCCCTCTACATGTGGTAATATTTTTTTTAAGTCTTGCCTATTATAGTACACCCAACACACCCTTCCATTTAGACAGTCAAAGGCAAGGGCCAGCAGGCCAAAACACTGGAGCATCAGTGGTGCATAACCACACAATGTGTTGGATTCCCATGGATGGATTAATGCCACGTTCCAGTTGTCTCGCAAAACGACTAGAGATTCAGAATGATGTCACATCGATATAAAAACCTGAGCTGGTTGCGTTCCAGTTAGTCAACAAGTCGAGAACTAAATGCTACCGTTTGTTAGCATGTGTCTGTTGTTAGCAACTGTTACCAGATGTAGCAATACCAGTTTGTAACAAAGCGTTACTATTTTACACAAACAAACGTCATAGCAATATAGTGACAGACAGAGGTTGAATACTTTTGTTTGTACGACTGATTTAGTGATAAACAAATCAGAACTGCTAATAAATAGTGTATATCTACGGCTCTCATTTACTGTTAATGGGCACAGCCATCTTGGAATTTTCGTGGTACTTTAGGTTTGAACAAGCTGACAAGTCGGTATACAACTTCAGAGGGCATTCCATTTGCAATTTCCGGTTAGTAGATCAGGAAAACAACTCGGTGACCAACTCGGGCATACAAATGGAACATGACATAAGCGTAAAATCCTAGACTTCAATGAAGATCTCCACTGTCAAAGCATTTAGTCTAGAACTAGGCCCAATAGGTACACCTGTGGTGACATTTAGTCTGGTGTGACATACTCAATAATACATGTCCCCTCCTCTCCTTTTGGCTATTAGCATGTAATACTGTAGCTCTAGTAAATTAGCATGTATATATACTCTTTTTTTGATCCCGTGAGGGAAATTTGGTCTCTGCATTTATCCCAATCCGTGAATTAGTGAAACACACACAGCACACAGTGTACACACAGTGAGGTGAAGCACACTAATACCGGCGCAGTGAGCTGCCTGCAACAACAGCGGCGCTCGGGGAGCGGTGAGGGGTTAGGTGCCTTGCTCAAGGGCACTTCAGCCGTGCCTACTGGTCGGGGTTCGAACCGGCAACCCTCCGGTTACAGGTCCGAAGTGCTAACCAGTAGGCCACGGCTGCCCCTCGCATATAAAGCATGCTCTTCGTCAATGACGGCATGACCTTGGCTTATCCAGAGTAAACCAATCACAGCCGCCACTTCAGTCCCAGAGGGAACACTGGGGGGGGGGGGGGGGGGGACTTACGCCATGATACCGGAAAGGTGGAAAACCTCGGCGGACAGGTAGGCCATGTAGCTGTAGAGGAAGACGAAGAGCGGCTCGATGACGCGAGTGTGTGAGGTGAAGCGGGATGTGAACGCCGCCAGGATGCCGTAGATGGCGCCCACCAGGATACCGCCCAGCGACACCACAAGGAAGCACACTATGCCCAGCAGGACATCGACCATAGTCACCGTCCCAACGCCGGCAAACTCCTCAAAGAGATGGTACAGCACCTAGAGACACAGAGAGATGGAGGGGAGGAAGGGGGGAGACAGAGAGAGATAGAGAGAGAGTGGGGAATGGAGGGAAGGAAGGGGGGAGACAGAGAGAGATAGAGAGAGAGGGATATGGAGGGAGGGTTTCAGGAAAAAAGTGATGGTGAGAGACAGCAAAAGACAGTGACAAAAAATGGAAATGGAGAAAGGGAGGGAGAAAGACAAAAGAGCAAAATTAGGGTTCGAATCCAAAAATGACTGTTTATAATGGGGATTTTGAGGTATCCCGGTTTTGTGTTTGCACAAGTAAACATCATATCCTGATTTCAGAACCCCAGATATAAGCCCTTATCCCGGTTTTGAGAAATCGGATATGCTAGGTGGAGTACTCCGAAAGGAACTGGGATACGGCTCCATGTATACACCTTATCCTAGTTTCTAATCCCAGTTTCTAATGCAAACACATGATTGCATTAGAAGCCGGGATAAGGTACGCTAATAGAACTTTACTGTTGGCAACTGGGATACTAGCATTGATCATGTATATAGGGATACTAATAACCGGGTTTCTCTGTGTTCATGTAAACACCATATCCCAAATATGATCAAAACCGGGGTAAGCCTAATAATCGGGATACTGAAGTGCACAAGTGGAGTTTTGCTGCTTCCACCTCCAGTGCAGTCTGCCACCAACCAGAGACTCATCTCATAAACCCGCCCCAGCCTGCACTAACCACCCACCAGGGAGTCATTAAAGTCATTATTTCAACTGAGACAGAATCTCAATTAGCTCTGAGAGCAGTAGGCACAGCAACGGCTTATTTCATTTGAATTCTTCCATTAACCCATTTACTCCTAAAATGCCTGCTAAAAACGCCTATAGAATCCTATGGCATTCTAGACTAAATAACCTTATTTCCTGAGGGTTTTCTGAAAACATACTAAAAATTGTCAACGTCTACCAAAATGTAATATCTAAGCCTCTGTAACACCTAGAAACATGAAATAAAAAGCATGCTGCGCTACGCAGCATCCAGCGGGAGGGTCAATGTTGCGCTATGCAGCATCCAGCGGGAGGGTCAATGTTGCGTCATGCAGCATCCAGCGCGAATGGGTTGCAGTCCTTCTAGACACATCAGTGGTTCCTGTGTGGAGATGATGGATTCTTAACAGCCATGCCATTCTGCTCATTAGGAAGTCATGAGGAAAAAGTCTTGTGGCAAACTGGTTGCTGAGATTCATTTCAATCACGCTGGCCGCAACTGCTAGCTAATGTACCTCTGGGCTTTTTTGGGAAGACAAGAGTTCAGAAGATGAAGAGAGAGAAGGAGGGAGGGTTTATCCTGCGGTGTTCAGGCACACTCCCACTCACACTCCCACCCACCCACACACACACACACACACACACACACACTCCCACCCACACACACACACACACACACTCCCACCCACACACACACACTCCCACCCACACACACACACACACACACACACACACACACACACACACACACACACACACACACACACACACACACACACACACACACACACACACACACACACTCCCACCCACACACACACACACACACACACACACACACACACACACACCAAAAGAAAGAGAAAAACACACACAAACACCAAAAAAGAGAGACAGACAAACACACGCACACACGTGCCTGCACACGTACACATTCTCTCTCTCTCTCTCTCACACACACACACACACACACACACCAAAAGAGAGAGACAGACACACGCACGCACACACGTGCATGCACATGTACACATTCTCTCTCTCTCTCTCTCTCACACACACACACACACACCCACACACACTCACACACACACACACACTCACACACACACACAGACTAATTGTATTATTGATCCCCTTTGTTTGGCCCTGGAGCCCTGGCCCTGTCTGTCACACACTGAGACACACACTGCCCCAACACTACAGGAGCCCATAAGGACAGAGATTAGACCCCCCAACCGCCCCCGCCCCAGCAAGGGCCACATCCAGAGCTCGAGCTGTCACAGCCAGTGAACACCCACAAGACAGAGAATGGATGTGGTCAGAACAAAATGACGACATTCAGCAGCAAGTGGCCGCATGCGAGTGATGCGAGCGTGACCATTTCCTGTGATGAAAGTAGAGGGAGAGATTTCACACTCATCTGAACCTCTGCGACGAGGCGAGAGATGTGAGGTGACACGGGGGACATGTCACACGCCATACTAAACCCACGCGCTGCCTGACTGTGACACTCAGGTAGCAACAGAGATAAGTCCAATTCAGCAACCACAGCAGAACAGACAGCCCTCCGACAGAAACACTGGAGCCATGAAGTCTTTGGTTTCAAGTCTGCCACACAATGTGGTAGTTAGCATTCTGTATAACGCAAAATGTAGAAACAGCTGAGGCTTTCTATTAAGAGATAAGATCTAATATGACATTCCAAAAGTACTGATTACTTGTATAGCATAACATGACTACAGCTTGATTCTTATTACACATGGAAAAAAATAAAATGTCAGAATGACAAATATTTCCTGGTATTCAGCGGCGTGTGAATTTGACAGATGATTATGGTGTACCGTATCTTGCGTTTTCTCCTACGGTGAGGTTTTTCTCATGGAGACGCTCTGGCAAACACAGGCATGGTAATTACTTAACGCCTGGAAACAAATGTGTTTTTCGCAGTCAGCTACCAGCTCCAGAGCCTTACAGTCACGCCTCTGGTTGTGATGAGCAGCGATAAACACACACAGAGGAACATCAAGCCGGCAGAGTTCACCTCAGGCAGGAACTAGACAGACAGTTCTCTCTGGTTCTGTGGAGATACTATTCTCAATGTGCCCTGCGATTATAAAATCCTGGCCAAAGTATAAAAAATAGGAGGACAGAGAATTTAGCCTTGTGAGGCACGACCATTTTAGCTCTGCTTGCCTCCACATGACAAACTCATTTGATTAGTGAGATTAGTGGGATACCTTCAGCAAATTTAATCCAACCATAGGGCTTTTTGTCGGACGCTGATGCAAAGTAGGATGTCTTTGCAAGTGCATGTCTCATTGACAAAAAATAAACTATATGGACGAAAGGGTCCATTGCTTTGTAATAATAGAGGAACCATTAAATGTTCAACTTGTTTAACCTGCCTGCCAGCGAAAGTCTTATAAAGAACCAAGTTCTATGCAGTCAGCTACAAACCCCATGCTGGCAGCAGCGGTTTATGCAGAATTTTACTGACAGAAGACGAGTCGAACTGACAGTACAAAGGGATCTACGAAAACAGCCCCTCCAAAAAAAAGCCTCCTGAGCCCTGAAAAATATCTTACGTAAGGCCATTTGAAGACCTGCTGATGTCCAACAAAGCCCTGCCTGTCTGTCTCCATCCCATCCCATCCCATCCCGGCCTACTCACCACGGTGACGGCGTCGTTGAGCAGCGACTCGCCGAACACGAGGATGTGCAGCAGCTCGTTGATATGGATCTCCTCGAACACGGCCAACACGGCCACCGGGTCCACGGCCGAGATGATGGAGCCGAACAGCAGGCACGACAGCAGGTCATAGTTCTTCAGGTGCACGCCCTCCAGCTGGCAGATGCCGTAGAGCGCGCCACCCACGAAGAAGGCGTTCCACAGGGTGCCCACCACGGCGAAGATCAGGATGGTGCCCATGTTTTCAGTGAAGGGGCGGATGGGCAGGAAGTAGCCTGCGTCCAGGATGATGGGCGGCAGCAGGCACAGGAAGAAGAGGTTGGACTCCAGCACGGGCGGCTTCTGGCCCACCACCTTGATAAGGCCGCCCACCAGCAACCCCACCACGATCAGCAGACAGCTCTCGGGCACGATGCCGGAGAGACGCGGCGTCAGGTGGAAACCTGCAACACGTGGGAGAAAGAGAGACGGAGAGAGAGAGAGAAAGTGAGAGAGAGAGAGAGAGCAAGAAACACAGAGAGGAGAGATAAAAGGAGAAGAATATACAGAAATGGACAAATTTAGTGTTAATGGTTATTTAGCCAACACTACAAACAAGCCTGCTAGCAAAGAAAGTAATTCATGATATGAATGCATTTGCCTCTCACTTCAAGTTATATACATCTTGTCAGCATAGCGACACACCTGCCAGATCAATGGACTTGCCACAGGGCATAAACATATATGTAACTATACTGTACAGTAAACTAAAGGCATAACATAACACACAGTCTGTACAAAGGCCTTACCATATAGCTTTTCTGCCTTCAAGTATCTCCTGAAAGACATACCCCAAGCTAACTCACTTTTGGAATCATACTATTCATAGAAAACAAAAAATGGCTATATTTAACACTGGCAACATATCTACACATTTTGACTGACATGTCTCCATCAGGGCCACACAGACACAGCGGTACATTTAACAGGTAGAGAGAAAGATGAGAGCAGTCACATGACTTAGTTCCCACCACTCAAGAGCTACAAAATAAAATTCAAAAACATTACAGCACCTGTTACACTTTCATAAGACCTTTAAAATCCTGATATCTGCACTACATGCAGGTGTGACACTAGTCCTAGTCAAAGATCCACTTGTCACTGTTGCCGTTCTGAGCAACTCACTGAGAGCTGCTGGCTTGTGACAGCACAGACGTGTATGGAGGAAAACTGGGTTTCTCTCACGCTGTCAACATGAGTAACTGATAGATTTGTGTTCGTGTGACAAACTGTCTGCCCTTGTGTGCTTTTGTGTACAAGTAAGCATGTATGTGTGAGTGCATATCCATTTGTTGGGGAAGTGTTTTAATGTAAACTCTAACTGACTGAACCTTTGATAGATAGATAGATAGATAGATAGATAGATAGATAGATCTATAACATCAGGGAACAGTGCTGCAATGATGCACCACAAATAGAAGTAATAGAAATAATCTTAACTTAACTTATCTTAAAGGAACACGCCACCCAAAATCAGTAGTGATATATGTTCTTACCGTAACTTTCACGAGTTGAGTCGTACCTCTCCCGCGTCGGTAGGTGCACTCAAACGCTCTGTCGCGCGGCGCGAATGTGTTAGCATGTTGCTATGCTAGCGGGCTCTGCCGTGGCCGTAGAGAGAGGCACATAGCAGTATTCAAACACCTCCACGTTTTACCTACTTAAATACAGTTGCACGAGTAGTTGATGAAAAATGTTAGGGCACACAACATGAAACGTGACGATTTTCCAAGCGAATAAACATGAGAACTACAATGTGTGGCGCAATAGCACTTGGGAGTACTTCGACCTAGCGTGGTAATATTATTAACACCTAATTGTAGATCCTATCCACCACAGAGTTTAGAATCCATGCTGGATCGACCCTCAGCCTCTCCCTCCCCTCTGAGCGAGAGAGGCACACACACTAGAGATGCGCTGATGGGCTATTATTTCAACCATAACTGCATAGCAAAACTTATCATCCATCAGCCATCCATCAGCACCAAAGTTTGTTGACCAATTTTCAAAACTGCACCCGCCCACCATCCGCTGGTTGTTTTAATGTAGGCTATATGGGTGATGCAGCGCTGCTGACGTGAGGCTAGAAAGCCCTTGCCTGTTCTAGAAAGACTGATCTAATGCAGCAAATATATTAAAAGGCAAAAGTCGTACATTGGCTAGGCCTATCCCCAGAATATCAGCAGCAAACTCAGTCTCTGTCGCGCAAAACAGTCTCCAAATAAAACGCACATCGGCCTGTTGCCTATTCTGCCAGCTTGTGACAATATATCGTCCAAAATGCTTGATTGCATTGCATTCTCCACATTTTTAGCTACATTTTCATGTACCACATCAGCATTTTTGTTCAGTGAATCTTTTGTAAATTGCTTTACAATTACCGTCGGGCCCTTGTCAGCAGACTTCGGCTTGCCTCTTGCCATATTCACTCCTTGTCTTCCGATGTCATTTCTGAGTCATCTACAGATGTTCACCTCCCTAAATAGAACCAACTTCAACCTGTGTTATATCCTAGATGAGACTGCCTGGGTTATTTTGTTTAGATATTAGCCTATATATAAAACACATAATTGTAGCCTACCATTCAGGGAATAGGCATTTAAAAGAGAGACAGAGAGTGATATGACTAAGAAATGACATCGGGCGATGGCAGTGCGAGATGTTCAGAACGTAAGAGCTAAAACTTCTACAAACTCACTAACATCCACAGCGGAAAAAGAAGGTAAGAAAAATAGTCGGAAAACTTAGATGTGTAAGGCAAGCAAGCAAGTTTGGCGGTTGTTACTAAAAATGTGAACATGCACGTTGCATTGTTGTGCGGTGGACTTTCAGAATGAATGGAGTCGGAGTTTCTTTAATATCGAGGCGTCATATTTGTCCGATGGCCTGCTATAAAATGAATTGCGATGTCTGTCTGAAAAAGACGCTCGTGCAGTCAAAATGAATGGGAGTCTTCAGAACAGGCTTGTCAGTCAACCTGACATAACAGTGTGTAAAGTAGCCTATAATGTGAATGACTTGTTATTTTATCAAGGATTTCTTTCTTTTTGCAAAAAATAAAGTACAATAGGCATTAATTAGTAGGCCAGGAGCATGCTGAAATTATGTGGCAAATTGCGTTTTTTATTACAATGATAAAATTGTAAAAGGACGTGACCGAAGCTGAGGCAAGCCAGGCAATAGGCCTATAGGCCCGACGGTAATTGTAAAGTAATTTACAAAAGATTCACTGAACAAAAATGCTGTTGTGGTACATGAAAATGTAGCTAAAAATGTGGAGAATGCAATGCAATCAAGCATTTTGGACGATATATTGTCACAAGCTGGCAGAATAGGCAACAGGCCGATGTGCGTTTTATTTGGAGACTGTTTTGCGCGACAGAGACTGAGTTTGCTGCTGATATTCTGGGGATAGGCCTAGCCAATGTACAACTTTTTTACCTTTTAATATATTTGCTGCATTAGATCACGTCAGCAGCGCTGCATCACCCATATAGCCTACATTAAAACAACCAGCGGATGGTGGGCGGGTGAAAATTGGTCAACAAACTTTGGTGCTGATGGATGGCTGATGGATGATAAGTTTTGCTATGCAGTTATGGTTGAAATAATAGCCCATCAGCGCATCTCTAGTGTGTGTGCCTCTCTCGCTCAGAGGGGAGGGAGAGGCTGAGGGTCGATCCAGCATGGATTCTAAACTCTGTGGTGGATAGGATCTACAATTAGGTGTTAATAATATTACCACGCTAGGTCGAAGTACTCCCAAGTGCTATTGCGCCACACATTGTAGTTCTCATGTTTATTCGCTTGGAAAATCGTCACGTTTCATGTTGTGTGCCCTAACATTTTTCGTCAACTACTCGTGCAACTGTATTTAAGTAGGTAAAACGTGGAGGTGTTTGAATACTGCTATGTGCCTCTCTCTACGGCCACGGCAGAGCCCGCTAGCATAGCAACATGCTAACACATTCGCGCCGCGCGACAGAGCGTTTGAGTGCACCTACCGACGCGGGAGAGGTACGACTCAACTCGTGAAAGTTACGGTAAGAACATATATCACTACTGATTTTGGGTGGCGTGTTCCTTTAAAATTAACTTTTAAAATCTGTAGGAAAAATGCATACAGTAAACTTGGTCATGGATTGTGTGTGACAGGACAAGCAGACATGTCTTTTAAGGATGAGTTCTTCCTACTAAACGTGCTAAGACTGGCCTGGTTCAAACACTGCACATGTGTACACCCATGTGAACTGGTGCTAACCCTAGAGACACTACAGGAAGTGACACACGAGACTGATGGGACAGGCCAATATCATGGCAGTGGAAAAAAACAAAACAAACCGCAAGACGTCGAAACAGGAACTAAACCCTACAAGGTCTGCATCATGTGCTAGCAAATGGACTACTCCCCACGAGCTGAAATACACCCTGAAATACACCCCAGGTGCACACACACACACACACACACACACACACACACACACACATACACACAGACACACACACACGCACACACACACACACCCTTGAGAAGCTGAAAGAGCCTTGACGCTTATAGGAAAATGAATCCAGAGGCCTTTTCCACTGGGCTTAATAACACTTCTCCACATTTTTTTTGTTCAATCTTCTAAAGTTCTGAAGTAGAACACAGCAATTAGCTACAACCACACAGAAGTGTTTGTCTTTTTTACATAACACAACCACACTCTCCATTCAAGTGCCCTGGGGACTCTAAGCTAAATTAAACTCTGTCAAGCCTGAATAAACATCTGCACCCCCCAAAAAATCACCACAGTGATTGAGTGGGCAATAGGGAAGTACCACTGTAAACTGTTAATGGCCATCAACGAGGGTCAGGGGACCTTTCTGGAATATTCTGGAATATGCCTCTTATCTAATACCTCCTTGACTCCCCTGAAGTGAATCAGACTAACTGTTGTCACAGGACACAGCGGGTTATATCAAACAGTGCCGTGTCAACAACTGCAATGTTACGTAAAACTGGCTCCTCATAGTGCTGCAGTTTCAGCGCTCAGCTGGCGTTTTTTCTCATCTTCTAAAGGGCACGCCAAACAGTAAATCATGAATAATTGAAAATAAAAACAGCTTAGTAAATCTGAATTATCTGGGAGCTATATTTGAACAGCTGATAGAGGTAACATGACTGTAACTCCGGCAGGGTGCCTAGCCATGCGGCTAACAGTCTCTTTCGTCCTGTACATCTCTCTCTATCTCTATCTCTCTCTCTGTCCATCTTTCTCCCAGGCACTCCGCACGTCTTAAATGTGTCCTTGGTCGGTGTGTCCTGAGCCCCACCCCTTCTGCAGTCCCACTGGGCCCTGCGCTATCAGAGCCCATTAGCAGAGACCAAGGTGGAGCGCTAACAGCACAACAGCAGCTGCATCATCCAAACAGCAGGACAGGAAGAGACAGATTGAGAGAGAGAGAGAGAGAGAGAGAGAGAGAGAAAGAGAGAGACTGAAAAAGAAGGAGCAGCAACACAGAGAACACACACTGAGAGGGGAGGTGAAGGCAGGGCAGGGGATGAAGAGAGAGAAAAGAGGGGAGGGTACCTGTCCTGCTTCCTACCACACTACCATACTGGCAGACTGCAATTAGCTGCAGGTAATTAGCAGGCCATGCTGTTAGTGAGGAAAGCACTGTGCGAGGCTAAACAGCAGTGCCATGGCTACACTAAAGACATCTACTGCAGAGTGCTAAGGCACTGGTCCAAATGGACTGTTTGGCTGTTCTTTGGAGTAACCTTCTCTACTTTATTGAGCTTGGAATTAACACAGAATTACCTTTTATTTACACAATAGTGCCTGGTTTCATTTTAATTCTGAGGCAAAAAAAGAGTTCCAAAGAACTCCTGAAGTAATCACATCAGAACAATCTTTGGCAACTCAAGCGTGGATGTTTACTTCCTGCTCCTTAACTGTAGGCTATTTCCAAAGAAGTGCTGATATCTACAGACCTGAAATGTTTTTAGTTATTGAAGCCTATTTAAAAGGTCACAGAAGACAGAAGCTCAGATAGGTTCATTGTTTTAGCATTCAGTCATGAGTTTATTTGTGTTATGTTTATTTATAACTCCATTGAATGGACAAACACTGGACTGAGGTTGGTAAAAGGAGGCATGGTTTGCCTTTGCTTCCAAAAAGCATGCATCATTATAAGATTGCATAAGTAGAACATCATTTGGCTGTAGAACAAATCGTATCTATATTTTTCCAACATCATTTAATTAAATGGCACAATACTCAATCAGCATCAAACTCCCTTCCCCAATCCCGCCATTAATGATCTTCCTTCAATTTGATCAAAAGACTTCTCTGCCATTTCCTTATCCTTTTTTGTTTGTGTTCTATGTAAAGCGACCTTGGATTTGTAAAAGGCTCTATATTGTTACGATCAAATTAAATATAAGGCTTTAGGTAACTGCTTACTATAGGTCACTTACTAGTATAATGTAGTTAGTATAAACAAAGCATACGCATGGGGTAAAAACATACGTAGTTGGAGCTTTATTACCCACTAACAAGCACATATGAACATTTCAACATATTCAAATATTTAAAAGAATGTTCCGGAGCAAAAACAACCTAGGGTTTATTTTCAGAAGCTAACAGGTTAAAAATGTTGTTTGAGAGCATAATTATGTTAATTGGTGGAGTTTTGAGCAAGAACGTTGTTTGCATTAATGTGTAGCCGACTAATCTGAAGCAAACAACGTTCTTGCTCAAAAACTTCCACCACTAGACTATGCCACCAATTTCACTGACAAGCATTTCATGAAACAGCTTAACATGACAAAGACCAGCATTGTCTTATAGGAGTAGAACAGACACCAATATAGTCTGGCTAGACTGATTGCCAGTAAAGGCTGCCATATCATTCTTTGCAACCCCACATCCTCACAAAGACTAACACTCTCTCTTTCAATATTTTACAAATACTCTCTCCGGGTCCATCAACAATCGCCCCACTATGAGGAACCACACACTGCTGTGTGTCATTTTCTTTTTTCAGAGGCGCGTACACACTACTGCTGGTGGCCTTCGAGACTTTGAGTGAATCCCTCTTCTGAATGGCCTTGTCAAGGCACACAGACCATAATTTCTTCCACATTCCGCCTCCCAACTCCCCAACCCTTCACAACACACACAACAAAAGCACACAGAGGAGGTCTGTCAGGGATATTCTCCTTTCATACGTTGTGAGGTTCGGCACAGGGCCCGGTGTACAGCTGGTAGAGGTAGAGAAGCTCATCTTCCATAGATCTCTCTCTCTTCTCTCTCTCTCTCTGCCTCACGTTCTCTCTGCCTCAACTTCCAAGCCTGTGGTAGGGAAGAAAACTTTGAAACCACTTGACTTTTTGAATTTCACCTCCCTAAAGAGCAATCTCTTTGCAATTCTCTTTAAAGTGATATGAAGTGTGCCTGTGTCTGTGTCCAGGGAGACAAGAGGACAAATAAAGGACACCTCACCCCTCAAAAAATGTAGAAAACTATAGTAACTCACTAAAAATCTTGTGGGATTTTATATTAATTTAATTTATATGATTTAAATACTGAAAAGACAGTGGTGCTCATTAGAATGGGAACTTGTGCTATGATCTCCGTACTGAGTTCTACAAATAATTCTGATCACTGGTCTTCCTCATTAAAATGGGTGGAGTAATTTACATTTCCAGTCACACTGGACAAGCTTGCAGCTGCACAAACCAACCGTGGCAGGTAAGCCATATCGGAGAGGCGTGAGTAGACGTGCTCTGACCTAAATAGAACCAACAGGAGCTCCTGAGGTAACCTGATTCTGCCTCTCAGGAACACCAGTAGGCTAATCATTATGTTCACCTCCCAGGTCCCTGCAAAAAGGCTGCCTCAGATAATCTAAACCCTTGCGCATTCTGATTTGTTTTGCTTTACAGAAACTAGTGTCTTTCATATTGTTAAAATCACACTTCACACTTATCCTGACTACACTTCATGTTTTCAGTATACATACAATAAATATATTTTCTTTAACCTTTATTCACGTGTGGTCTCCCTCATGTTAGATCACAAAAAAAAAAAACGAGCCTTGTGGTGTGTTTGAGGGAAATTCATCAAAATACTCCTGACTGTCCTCTATACCTGTTCATTCTCAGTATACACTCAAAAGAACTCAGGCTCTGTAAAGGGGAAACAAACATGGTGGGAGTAATAAGCAATCCCAGCAAATCAACACAGCATTTAATTAAGTTAATTTAATTGACAACATCTCATAAACCTCCTATGCCAGTTGTATGTGTTATAACAGCATGGAGCTGGTCCATTGACAATGACATTACACCACTCATATAATGAACAACAGTCTAATAACACCCTTCCCTGAAGAGCCAACGGTCGTAGAACTTGAGTACAAGCAGAGCTTGTTTGACCAGTAAAATGGAATATGGCTATTTCAAAGGAATCACTCTTCCTCTTTTCATAAGAAGGAATTCCTCTAAATACTCTGCTGGCATGCCGCACTAGTGTTTGGACTGCATAGTTAGGCTGAGAAAGTAAACACGGTTTGTGTGCTTAACATGCACTAGTGAGGCAGGGATAAAATCTTCTACCAGTAACAGATGCACAATCTAGCACATTCATGTTAAAACATGATTACATTTAGTATAACCTGAAAAAAAGCAGTGCTTTGTGTGTATCAGGCTTGTGCAACATTCCAGAATTGAATTGAAACTGGCTCTTAAATTCCAATTCAATTCTTGAATTTCACTTGCATTTCAATTGAGGTAGCAAACAGGAAGCGTAATTGCAATTCGAATTGTGCACAACCCTGGTGTGTATTATAATTCTTTATTATACATTCTACAGCAATACAGTGGTACAGTGCTACAGCAATACTGTGTTGGTACAGTGTTGCATAACAAAGCATAACAATAAAACGGCATAATAACTTGTGGAATAACACTATTTATAGACATACTGTATACATGAGTATATACATGCGCCATGCATAGACAATCTCTGCAAAAAAATGATCCAGGATATAACTTGATCTGCCATTTGCCACCTGTGAATACCCAGCCTGAAATAACAAATCTAATCTGGACAAGGTCAGACAAAGACTCGCTTGCTCCCAAAGACAATTCCATGTCTGCTCTGGCTGTCATTTGTGACTCCATTCTGTTTTCCATTAGCATGGTTGCTAACAACAGACCATGAATAGCCACATTCTTCTATGAGAGCAACACACTCATTGGAATTAGATCCCGCAAAAGACAGTGAATCACTGGCAGAAGATTCATGGCATGAAAAAGCCGAAAATGAGATGAAAGCGAACAGGTCGTAATTGGATAGATGAAAGCGGTTCTAAATGCCATGGCTGTGCAAACCACCAGAGCCCAGGTCATGAATGCCTCACCAGAATGCTAAATTACCCATTATCCTCTTCTTCATACTCTTAGAAAAGCCAGACTGAGGGGGCACTTTGAGAGAGAAAGAGAGAGAGAGAGAGAGAGAGAGAAAGAGAGATGGAAGAGAGAGAGAAAATGAGTATGACTCATCACTAGCAGACAAGGGGCTCTTTCAAATTCACCTCCACTGGTCTGTGTCAAGTCTTCCCTCGGCAGTCACATCCACTGGTCACAGAGAAAAGGAGGGGAACAAATACAGGTACTGAAAAGTGTCACTGCCATTGGGGTGTTTTGCCACACAATGTTTCCTCTATCACAAAGTACCCCGGGGCTGACTGATTGGCTGTTACGCTTATGAGACACTATGCACTAATCTGGCTCATCTCACAGCTGAGATACACAGGGTTGAGCTGCTCCTGGTTTTTAGTCCTTAGGTTCTTCTGGTGTGACAGTCAGTCAGGCAGGGTAAAAGGTCAAAACAGCCAAGAAGGACTCACAAAGGGCCAAACAGTTAGGCAGTAAGGATTCAAAACATCTTTATATATTGTTTTCCATATCCAGGGCTCTACAGACAAGTCTGCAAAAGGTGCAAAATTGTGCAACGTTGCTGTGCATACATTTCCGTCCATGACTCTCCTCATTGCAAAAGGTAGTGCATGCTGCTTTCATCTCACAGCAGGCCCATTCTTAATCTTGGCTGATGTTCCATACAAATGAGGTGTAAGACGTTTGCTTAAGTATGTGCCTTTATTTGTTTGTGAAAAAGCTTAGATGTTTTCAGCAGTAGGCCACTGCTTTGAAGTTGGAGAAGGATAAAGATGGATCAATATACGTTCCCTAACCTTTATGACTGCATTATGGTAATTATAAACAACTAGCAAAAACATTAGGCATTAGATGCTCCTCCATATACAAGCCCTTTTGTCTACTCTGACATCACCTTAGACCCCTTGGTTTCCATGTGTCCTTATCTCCTTGACATGGACACAGGTTGGTATGGGATATGTCCACACATACTGTACAGTACTCAAGCTTTGAGAGTCTGCTTATCAGAGTGGTGTCACAAGGCTGATATGGCAGTAGGACCAGAACAGGACTCTAGGGTTATACTGTATGTGAAGAGGGGCTCTCCTACAAGCCATGCTGAGAGGCTGATAAACCTCCTGTGGGGTGAGTTCTGTCACCTGTCAGCACATCAACGCCATTACAATGTGACTTCGCCCGTCCATTGTGACATCACGTCTGGAATGTTTGTTTATTCCACCACAGGTTACCATACAGTAGCTGACACAAAACAAGAATGTCAGCAATGCAATGCAGCCAAGCCTACTGTTAATGATGCACAATTGGGGCCTGCTTGCTCCAAGACTCTTGTGTGTCCAAATGAGATTATATTTCAGGAAACTCATCTAAATACACTGACTGGGCAGAATGACTACAACCGTGATTCAGACTCGGAGGCTTGATTGATTACCCAACTGTCGACCTTAACAACTTGGATAAAGACCCAACGGAGGACTCATCGGAGGAACCAAACAAACCAATAAATCCCTCCTCATTCCCCATATGCCAGGCTAGTGTCCACAGTAGTGGTGGCAACATAAACATCATCCAGGCCCCTTCCCGAGCTTTACTTCCAGGCAAGGTAATCTTGATTAGGGCTGCACGTGTGTCTGGTGTGTGTGTTTATGACTCATCCTACGCTAACAATTCCTTCGGGGATGATTCAGAAAAAACAACCCCCCACCCGACTCCGTCAGCAGAGCTGGTAAGTATGATCAGTAGCTGTGTCACCTGGTTGCCTGGTTAGACTGTTCAAGGGCAGCATGCTAGTATGGCCTAATGGACTGTTCAAGAACTCCATGTTGCTTCTGTGTGCATGTCAAGAGAGCACTGCCCATGGATCTGCCCCATGGATTATTGATGTTGTCTTTGTCTGTGTCTATGCCAAGCACTCTGAGTTGCCATTGTACTGGAAGATGTGTTATATAAATTAATCTTCCCTTGGGGGGTCTTTATCTGGGTTGGGAGGCTTTGGCATGAGGCCAGATTCTTTTTCTGTTGCTGTTACACCCAAAACAAGGCAATCATAGCAAAAGTGACCAGTCACAGCCACTGACAAATCACAAAAAATCTGAAATGTGACACTACGTGTCACAAATGCCTACGGATGTTTGCCATGCAGACATCCAGCTCTGCCGATTAAATCTATATCTTCAGTGTTTAACCACAAACGTTTCAGTTGTGGAGTCTGCAGTGAGTTGCAGGTGTTGTTTCCAGTACCTAAGTGTATCCACATTATCAGATTGCTTTATTTTCTGTAAAGAAAGTGTTATCCTGAAAACCCATTTGATGGGGGTTCCTTTTCATTGTGCTACTGCTATCAGTTGAGTCTTGGAGCCAAGGAGTTTTAAAGATAACCTATTGAATAAGCTAAGGTAAATTCTTCCATATTTTAATTGGGTCAAATGTATTGGTTGTATTGAGTCAACAAGCCATAATCTATCAGAAGAAATGACTCACTCGCATTGCAGAGATCCTCTGCATACCACCCACACTGAGAGCAATGAGCTTTGCGATAACAGCTTGGATTGTCATTATAAATGTTTGCAACTTAATGGCCCCTGTATAAAATTTTGTTATTGGCTCAGAGTTATGAACACTGCTTTGACAACAGTCTCCATTTCTTTCCATTGAGCAAAGGCACCATTAAATGCTTGAGTAATAACCGCACATTGACCTTGTGACCCTGTTTCCCACTCATTCTGGTGCTGCACATTCAGTACGAGATGTCATCTTAGGTGACAGAGATTGTAAATCTAAGCATAGTTCAGATGACTATTTTGATGACTATTATTTTGCTTTTCTTTTTTTATTTACTTTTTTGACCGAAGATTAAACAAATGGATCGAAGATTAAACAAATGGACGGAACTTTTTGCTTGAACAGGAAACATGATAAACATTTGCTCTAGAGTATTAACAAACATAGCTGATTTGACCAACATTTTTACTTTTGCTCTAGTGGTTTTGTTGAATTTTCCAGGTTGTAAATCATTTCGATACAAAGTCTTACATTCAGTATTGTCTATTGTGCAGCACGGCTAGCTTCTAATCTCTAGCCAATCCTGTTTAGGCGCCAGCACACACTGCTAAAGGTAAATGAGTTCAAGTGGGCTGGTGCAAAGCAGTATCACACCAACCTCAATCAAAAAACTCAGCCAGATTAAATTTATTTCCGCAGTAAAAATTAATGACGCAGTCCATGAGATGGCAATAATACAAAAATGGCCATTGTTCCATGGCACTAACCCTTTCACACCTGTGCACACTTACGCCCACATCAAGGCTCTAAGTATGTTTCTGGTAGATAAGAGAAACCTATGGACCTTTCACAACACAAACTTGAGTAAACATGCTCAACCGATACACAAAATCTCTCCTGACAGCCTGGACTTTACTGACACTACCTACTGGCTTATCAGTCAGAAACCCATCAAGTTGCCTGGAAAATGACTTAAGTGGGCCTACTTCACTATTTCCTTGTAGTTCAGGAATGGTTCACTTACTCACTGTCTTATTTTACATACTCAATGGAAATACAGTGCCAACTGAATATTCAACTTCCCACCCCAAACTTTGGATATTCTGTTGCACAATATGTTTTCCTCAGAGTCACAAAAGCCCTGGACAATGGCACTAAAAGCCCTGGACAATGGCACAATGGTGATGGATGGTAGAATGTTAACAAAGCATTGAAACTGGCCCCTTTTGTAAGGAGCCTTTGAGTGGAACACTCCTGGGGGAAACTGTTCCCCATACCCACGGGTGCACTGAATGGCAGCTCAACATGACAAGCTGCTATCAATAATGAATTGAATCTGAAACATTTATGTGTTGTTGCTGCTGTGGCGTCAGTTCCTTGAAACCCCTGCAAAACACCTCAGCTGGGGTAATTACAACAGTGTAAGGAGAGCCATCTCAGAAAGGCCTGTATGGTCTCACAGAAGACCATCAAGAACAAGGTATGAAAGTGGCATGATAATTGTATTTCTATTGTGAAGTTTAGTATCATAGGCATTGTATGTCTATTATAAAGCAATGCCAAGAAAGTATCATGACTGCACATATCAAATGCCTCTCCAAGTATGATAGCACATGCGATCTGTTCCTCGGTCCATTGGCTGCCTGAAAGACTAAAGATGGGTGTTTGATATCCACTGGGACCATGTGTCCAACTGTTCTATCAGTCTCCCTTACTTTCCCACAGAAGTGATCATTACAGTCATATCTGTATGCAGAAAGGGTAACACTTTATTTTAGCGAACACATGTTAGCCGTTAATACATAACTAATATGTGTACAGTATGTATTAGTGCTCAATAAGGTTTGTATTAAGCATAATTACACATGTATTAGGTCTTTATTCAACAATGTCTTATTCTTACTCAATAGGTGAATTATTTTGGTTAAATCCTGAATACTAGTTGGTCTTAAATCCTGGTCTTAATCTAAGATTATTAATGTGTAGTATGGATCAAAATAGAACATGTATAGCCTTCTAATACATTGTTTTAATATGTTATTATTCTGTCACTATAAGTTACATATTTAGACAGTAAATTAGGAGTCTGTAAGCTCTCTATTTTGATCCATACTATATACCAGTAACCTTAGATCAAGATCAACTAGTTGCTTATTCAGGATTTACCAAGAATAAATGACCTATTGATTATGAATATATAAAGACCTACTAAATGTGTATTTATGGGATAGTGCCAAAGGAGAGAACTGTATGCTAGTTTGTCAATTGGGATAAGACAAAAGGACTTCATGTTCTAAAAATGGTAACCACTGAAAGAGTTTCCACAGTAAAAGATTATTTGAGGTAATGTTATATGCTACAATGTTGCAATGTTCTGAACGTCTGCATTTTACAGCTCGGATGCAACGTGACAGTTCATTTAAACCTCACAACGAGTTCGGCGAATTAATATACAAGTGTGATACGGCCAAAAAAATGGATCTTCTTCATAGGTGTGCAAATAACATACGGTTAATTGTCGTTCTAAATTACGTAGGACAATAGGAAATTCAACCAAGCAGTGGAATAAGGTAATGTTAACAGTTCTGGAAGAGTAAACATCATTTATTCTTTTAAATTACCCATCTGTTGTTTTCATTGTGACTCATCATGTTAAGCATCACCTGATGGAAACAAGGTGAACAGTAGGCTGCAGACAGCACTGACTGAGGCACTATCTCTTTTTTGTTCAAGCTAAGCAATGTTTGCACTTCAAATGGAAAGCTGGGAGCTGCTGCTGGTGCTAGTGACCAAGTCCCCCAGGAGCAGACAGCTGACACACACACACACACACACACACACACGCACACACACACACACACACACACACACACACAGTCTGCTCAGTCTCACAGCGACAAATAAAAATGCATTTTTTCCCCTGGCCACTCAACAAGGGGATTCCACTCAACATAGTACTCCATCTCCTCTCTCCTAATCATCTTATCTGGATGAATACATTGCAGATTGTGTGTTACAGCTCACAACAACAGATACTCTATCATAAAGACTGATAATTATGGGTACCACGCGCATTGCCCATAGTTTATGATTGCTCTCTAACTGGGTTTACGAGCCATTTTGATCTATTTCTGGGACCGAGAGACAATAAGCAGAATGAGGGACCAACGCAAGATCACATGGAAATGGAATTCCTTCAAGTCTGTAAAGGATGGGACAAGCACACTGTCAAGGTTTTATATGTGTATAATGCACTCTGAGATCTATCTATCTATCTATCTATCTATCTATATATATATATATATATATATATATATATATATATACATTTATAGGGGAGTAAAAGTAAACATATTCATACCGAACCGTAGCCTAGAAATCTAGACGCGCCCCTAGCGGCAGCACATTACATTTGCTGCCAGGGGTAGTCTAGCAACTCTCCGTTGGCTTGTGAGCTCCAGAAATCGAAACTTATTCAGGCCAATGAAATCGTGTATAGAGTCGTTAGGTGGGCTTAACATAATGATTGATGGCAGAGTTGCAACGGTTTGGCTTGAATTCCCTGCTACTTGAAAACAAATAAGATGGATGTTGCTGCTGGCAAGCAGTGTGACACGAGTTAAGCTTTTATTAAGTTGGCAAACGTTTGAACTAGCCAACTAGCTCCGCTGGTGGGAAACGCATTGGGGCTCATAGCGCTGCTGCTGTCCTATTGCGTGCAGAGGGAATTTGAAAGACAACTGATTATCCCGCCCCTCGGACTGAGCACTGCGAACGGTGAGTGCCCAGACCCTACATCTTGATGTGGGTCTGGTTCGCCAGGCTAACCGAACCGTTTAGGTACAGGATGTTAGGTTCAATACAGATGTGTACCGAAAGTAACAAATTGAGTCTTTAAGAGTAATCAACAGTAGGCTTTTTTGCACGTGGGCCATGTTTCAAATTTGAGTTACCATACAAACATAAAGTATTAAGTGGCGGACCATGTTATTTTAATCAATTAACGTCAAAAAACATTTGACAGCTTTTAAAAATACTATTCCTGTTATTGTCAGTGAATTTTAGGTTTGCACTACCTACAGGCTTACCGTATCACATCGTGATTTTTGTGTAATTTTTTAGATTTTTGAGAGAGAGTTACACAACTCTCTCTCTCTCTCTTGCTCTTTCTCAGCCTACAAATGACAGCAAGGGACACTGCAGGACTTTAGATGACGAAGCTGAGCAGGGAGTGGAGACTAAGAGTAAACTAGAGGGCACAGTGGCAGATGATGGAGACATGTGAGGCGTGTACTAGGCATGGTTACGTTCTGTGTATCTGTGCATGAATGGATGCATGCTCACAGAGGTATAAAAAAGGGATTAACAGCAATGGCCTAAAAGATCCCTGTAGGTGTGAAACAGACTGCAGACTGTTTGCTACAATAAGAGGAAAATAAATAAACTGTCAAGTCACAGACAGAAGTTATTAAAACCACAACACCTAACCCGGAAACACATTACTCAAGATCCTGCCAGAGCAAAAAAAAAAAAGTTACTTAAGTTAAGTTAACGTTACTTTTAGTTGTCATCAGTCATCAATTCATCAACTGACTTCACTCTCTAGCATGTGGACAAGCAGAACTCTGGAGATGAAGACAGACTGTGTGTCTTTATGTGATGATGTCTCAGTCAAACATAGGGTTGGGTACCGTTTGGGTTTTATCCGATACCGGTGCTAAATCGATACTTTTAAAACGGTGCAGGTGCCGAAACTGTGCCTGAACCGGTACTTTGTTTTTAAAATGTTTTAAATTAAAATGGTCTAAAGCATGAATTGCTTTTTTTATTATTGATAAGACAAATTTGAACATGAAATTGAACTGTTCAATTTACTATCAATATCTCATTGCTCCTACGAATAATACATTTAAATGTTAAAACAGCTTGCCATGCATGCACATACAATGGTAAGCTCTGCTTTCAAGTTTACCCCGTGTAGGCAGTTTGCCATAAGGTATGTTAAAACCGCTTGCCATATCTGCCAGATCATGGACAACGGCATAGAGCATCACAGTCCCGCACCTCCGAGAGAGCTTAGTTTCCGGAAGTAAATTTCCCATTCATTTCTCCCATTGACGTTTTGGAAAAATCCATATCTAAAGAGTTTTAGAGCATGTCTTAGGCTAATCAGCTACGGCGTAACTCATAAGCATACAACATATCATTTCGAGTGAAAAAACGAAGAGAAAGTCCAAAAAAAGTAAAAGGTACAAGACTGCGCGCCTCACTGAAAAATATATAAGCAGCACGAACCAGCGCAAAATCATTTCCAACCATGTTTCCAACCGGCGTCAGCACGCAAACCCTTTCCTCCAATTTAAATATAAGCTGGATGTAGCTGCATATATGTGAATATATTTTTTCCCTTGATTTTTCTGTATGGGCAACCTCCCTGCAAAACTCACCACACAACTTCGTAGGTTTGATAGGTCTTGTCCCTCATGCTGGCCCTTATAAAACCCACAAGCTGACCCTCGACACACAACAGTCAATAATGTGATCCGATTTAAAGTGGTTTTCACCCCTTTGGACACTCTTGATTTCGTGAAATATTCACGGGGGCATGGACGGTTTGCTAACCATTTTACTGCAGTGTCTAGCCGGTGGTAGCATCCAGCCTGTGCTATCAGCTAGCTAGCTAGTTCAAAGGTTTAAGTACTTAATGAGGATATACAGGGCTTTTTATGCCTCGACTAAGTTGATGTTTCATATAAACAACAATTCATATTCATAGAAACAACAAGGGCACTAAAACATAATATATTTCATACCTGTGTCATACCTTAACGGCCTTTCTACCAATTAGATGCATCACTGTGGGATTGTGGGATTGTTCAGGATTGTGGGTAATGAAGTACTTATCCAAGACATCGCGAATAAAAGACATTTATCTCAAAACAAGGTTAGTGCCCCGTGAACTTTTGGCGTCTATATGAGCATACACAATCGCTTAGTACAGCCGTAGCTGGTTTTGAGTCTACCATGTGCAGTTAAGTTTTTATGGCTTATACCCGAATTGTCAATGGAGAAATTGCATTGAATTCTTACTTCCGGAAACTCCTGACTGTGATGCTCTATTTGCAAGCAAGCTAGTCTAACAAGGACTCTACTTTCCAGTTAAATCAGTGTGTTCCCAAATGCTTCAAGAAATGTCACGTCTTAACCCATAACACACAATAGTTTTGAACATGTTAGGCTACATGTCGGTGTTGAAGTGTTTAGATTCCCAGCGCTAGCCTAGTAGGCATTTCAACAGCAACTATGGCTATGCGCTAACACCAGTCAGTTGAGTTGAATTAGCTATATCATACGGAGTCGGAGATGGTTTCGTAGCCTCTTTGACAGCTCAGTGACATCAGGTATGTAACCTACATTTATGTTTTTGCCAGCTAACTTTTAACATGATCTTCATATTCATTGTGATGCTATATGGGCCTCATGCACATTAAAGATTAATATCATGCCATTATGTTGTTTAGAACACACCGTGAAATAAAGTTTTCACCTTACGACTTTGCTGATAACATTTCAAATAAATGGCAGTTAGCGCATTAGCAAGGATATTGTGTAACATACTGGGCTGTATTTTCGGTCACCAGCGCATGGCGTAAAGTTCGTTATTCACCGGCGCGAAGTTGAATTCGTTATTTTGCACCTTTATTTTTTAAGCATTGCGCCCAGGGGTGTGGCAATTAACAACCTAGGGAGGGACCTGGCGCATTGTCTAAAAATCGCTATCATACACCACCTAAACCTGGTCAGAAGTCAATGGCGAGTTGTTCATATGCTATTTTAAGAGCGCATGTCAACAGTCATATTGGCAGGTGCACGCACCATCCTTCTATCATTCATGAACGCACACCAGCGCACGTCCATGCAAAGCATTACAAATTGCACGATTACAATGGTAAACATAATTAGAATAAAGATATTACGAAATACTGTACATCTCATGATGAGTGGTAATGACGGTTAAAAGTGATTAGGGGAGAGGCGAGAGACAATGGAGCACAGCTGAAGACGCACTGTCACGATATAAGCAACTCCTCTGCAGGATAAATGTTGTTTTATTTAGTCATTTGAGCAACATTAGGGTAAGTGTTGCTTTTTCCAGCCTATGTTTTCTATGGTAACCCATTGTCAGTCAATAGTGAAAGTACTGCATATAACTGTCTTGTCGTTGACTGACTCCTTGGTGAAGTTAGTTTCACTTTGCCAATGAGTTCAAATAATAGACGAGTGCAAATGCGTGAAGGCTATGCTAGGTTTTAGTAAAGCATGGTTTAAGAATGACTATTCCATCCTACTAAATTTGAATAGACTTTTGACGAGTGACGATGCACTTTAGAATGTCATGATAGGGCCCATAGGGTACTTGTTGATGTTGTTTTATAGGGCCCTATCATGACATTCTAAAGTGCATCGTCACTCATCAAAAGTCTATTCAAATTTAGTAGGATGTCCAGTTCACATTGGGAGGGGTTTCGTTCTCAAAAGTGGAGCGCATGGCGTAACAAGGTGTTCCTAGGTCTTTTAATCAGTCATATGGGTGTGTTTGGGGCGTAACATCATTTTAAACCAATGACAATGACATCTGTCATTCCCTTTAACGGCGCAATGCGCGATATGTCAAATAAATGCATCGGTATTTTGGCATTCAACGGCGCATTTGAAGGAGGCTGCTTGCGAGACCGTATGGAATAGTCATTCTTAAACCATGCTTTACTAAAACCTAGCATAGCCTTCACGCATTTGCACTCATCTATTATTTGAACTCATTGGCAAAGTGAAACTAACTTCACCAAGGAGTCAGTCAACGACAAGACAGTTATATGCAGTTACTTTCACTATTGACTGACAATGGGTTACCATGGAAAACATAGGCTGGAAAAAGCAACACTTACCCTAATGTTGCTCAAATGACTGAATAAAACAACATTTATCCTTCAGAGGAGTTGCTTATATCTCGTGACAGTGCGTCTTCAGCTGTGCTCCATACGTGTCTCTCGCCTCTCCCCTAATCACTTTTAACCGTCATTACCAATTTGCAAATGATGGTGAATAACTACTCATCATGAGATGTACAGTATTTCGTAATATCTTTATTCTAATTATGTTTAGACGTGCGCTGGTGTGCGTTCATGAATGATAGAAGGATGGTGCTTGCACCTGCCAATATGACTGTTGACATTCGCTCTTAAAATAGCATATGAACAACTCGCCATTGACTTCTGACCAGGTTTAGGTGGTGTATGATAGCGATTTTTAGACAATGCGCCAGGTCCCTCCCTAGGTTGTTAATTGCCACACCCCTGGGCGCAATGCTTAAAAAATAATCGTGCAAAATAACGAATTCAACTTCGCGCCGGTGAATAACGAACTTTACGCCATGCGCTGGTGACCCAAAATACAGCCCATAGCCTTTTGCTTGTGTGTAGTTAGGCCCACTGCTAGATTTTGACAGGAGCTCGCGATATCGCTTTAAAGTAAGCTACTTGGGCTCACGCAAGCTGTTTTGGTGCCCAACCCTAGTCAAACAACACTCAACCCAGATGAAGAGTACATTAGTTAAACAAGCATAATGAAGAGCAGATTCGGACAAGAGACATCAACACGGTTCCTGTCTCTAATCCCTACAGTCAGCTCTCATCTGGGAGGAGGACACGTTTAAGAGGATAACCACAGCAGCTGGTGAAGCACAATGTCAATGCATATGAAAGTAAACACAACAGAAATACGAACCCTTTTGTTGCTCTTCAGATCTAGTTCAGAAATGCTGTGTGCTATGCTATTTCCTCCTAACTTAGACTACAGTAACACACTGAATGTCAAGTCAGGCAATCTGGAATTCCACTGTTCTGTATTGAGATTACATTTCTAAAGAATAACTAGGCTATTGATTAGTATGTCTTGTTGCACGAACTGTGATAAACTTACCCAACTTGTCAAGGAAGCCAACAGTACATATAAAACATAGTGATGTCAATGGGGCATTTTGCCCATGTTCAGGATGGAAAATAAGAAAGAAAGATTTGCATAAGACAAGTCAAATTGGTGTTTTCAAAAAGAAGGGATCATGGAGAATAAAGAAAAACATATTTAAAAAATCTTTGTATATTCCCACAAGGTGTTTGGGTGCTCTGAAAATGATAACCTAAATGATTTTTCAGACTTGTGAGGTCTGCTGTTCAGACCCTGAAGGGATTTATTTTCTGTTCATTGCTTTTTGTGAGAGTGTTTCTACTTATCTCAGTAAGGAAAATAAATCAAGAGCCTATGTTGAGTACAAATATGTCTTCTGAAGGCTTAAACAGAGCCCAGCCAAAAACTCCAATCAATTTTGTATCAACTTTGAGGGACAGCTATGACCATGCAGGATTATCCAGACCAAACGTGACGATTTTGCTACATACTATTCCTATTTATGTACCAGCATTAGGGTTGGGCACCGAAACACGGTTCTAATATGGCACCGGTGCCGACACAAACGGTAGTAACTGCATCGAATCACAACGTGGATTTCGGTGCCTCATTTCGGTGCTTAAATAGCGTTTTTTTTTTTTTTTTAATACGAGGCATCACTGCATGTCATGCGCCATCTCTAACATCTTGCTCTGATAGCAACACATCCAGATACAGTTAGCTAACATAAACACTGGATGTATAAACCAGAGGGGTGCACCACATGAGTGGACAGCGTTTGACAGCTTGCGTGAGACCAAATAGCTTACTTTAAAGCGATATCGCGAGCTCCTGTCAAATTCTAGCAGTGGGCCTAACTACACACAAGCAAAAGGCTATGAAACAACATCAACAGTAGGCTAGCATAGCCTATATGTTACACAATATCCTTGCTAATGCGCTAACTGACATTTATTTGAAATGTTATCAGCAAAGTTGTAAGGTGAAAACTTTATTTCACGGTGTGTTAAACAACATAATGGCATGATATTAATCTTTCATGTGCATGAGGTCCATATAGCATCACAATGAATATGAAGATCATGTTAAAAGTTAGCTGGCAAAAACAAATATGTAGGTTACATACCTGATGTCACTGAGCTGTCAAAGAGGCTACGAAACCATCTCCGTACGTTATCGCTAATTAAACTCAGCTGACTGGTGTTAGCGCATAGCCATAGTTGCTGTTAAAATGCCTACTTGGCTAGCGCTGGGAATCTTAACACTTCAACACCGACATGTAGCCTAACATGTTCAAAACTACTGCGTGTTATGGGTTAAGTCAAGACATACAATTTCTTGAAGCATTTGGGAACACACTGAATTAACTGGAAAGTAGAGTCCCTTAGATTAGCTTGCTTGCAAATGCCGTTGTCCATGACCTGGCAGTTTTATGGCAAGCGGTTTTAACATACCTTATGGCAAACCGCCTACACTGGGTAAACTTGAAAGCTTATCATTGTGTGTGCATGCATGGCAAGCTGTTTTAACATTTAAATGTATTATTCATAGGAGCAATGAGATATTGATAGTAAATTGAATATAACAGTTCAATTTCATGTTCAAATTTGTCTCATCAATAAAAAAAGCAATTCATGCTTTAGACCATTTTAATTTAAAACATTTTAAAAACAAAGTACCGGTTCAGGCACCGTTTCGGCACCGGCACCGTTTTAAAGGTATCGATTTAGCACCGGTATCGGATAAAACCCAAACGATACCCAACCCTAACCAGCATGCAAAATTTGAGCCTCCTACATGGTTTAGTCTTTGCGCTGTGGGCTTGTGAATTTTGACAAAAAAAGAGGCCGAACAAAATCGACACCCCCCTCCCCCTGTAAAACTGGCTGTATCTTGGAAAGTATTGATCTTACATAAGAGTAATTTTACAGTGTGTCTCCAGGGTAACATAGGTACACCTGGTCATTTTTTCAGAATTTTTTGAGACCTAAGTGCGTGGACCCTGGTTGATCTGACGTGGAATGACCCCATAGCGATATTTCAAACGGCATCCCTATACGCTCGAAATCGAAGGAAAGGACGGGGATAGCCTTTTTAGTTGTGTTGTGACTAGTATGATCGTCATGGTCGTTCTTGGGCTGATGTGGGGTATGGTCTCCGTTCAAACCAACGGTGATCTCTGGAGAGCTGGCTGCGCCAAGCGGCAACACTGTGCCCACCAAGAACACCCCCAATAATGTCACTGTAACCAGTCTTCTCCCCACTTCACCGTTCCAACCACAGGCTGAATGTGTCAAATGTCGACAAGCCATGGTGAGGAAAGTTCTGCAAGATATATCACACGTCTACCTGGAGCGTAAAAGGACTTGATGTATCAAAGAAATCGGTGAAGTTTCGAGATCTACAAAATGTCTCATGACGACCTAACAGGATGCGCGGCTTTCCTCGGTCTTGAAGACTGTGGTATCCTCATTCATCGCCCTCTCGTTCACTTCAGAGCTTGTTGAAATCGAGTTGAGAGCAGCACACCCTTTCCAGGTAGGCTGGTTGGCTTGCGAAGCAGGAAATATGTGGAGCAAACGCCAGAGCAAAGAGTAGATTACTTGGATTTGTTGAACAACTTCTGGAGTGGCATCACGTCAAATAACTATGTGACTGATAACCCGTCAGTGTTGTTTAGTGAAGACTATTACAGGCTGGTTTAGTATCCCGTAATTTCTGCGCTGGCATCACGCACAGTTGATAGTAAGTTTGACAAGCACCACGTACAGTACTCCAGCACTTTCAATTTGTGGTAAGTCATAGACAAGTAGACTAACTAAATACTAACGCGCTATCAACTGTGAGAGATCTGATATAACCAGTTAGAAACTGAAGGTGCACATTTTTTCGGGAGCCTCGCAGGGTGCCGTGAACATCGCATTCAACGTGGTGTCTGGTGTAGGTTGTGCTGTCCGGTCAAGAATGTCCCCCTGAACTCAAGAATGGGGATGAGGGCTTGCTGTAACTCGAAAGCCTTTGCTGTGTACTTCCAATGCAGATCCTCCTCTTGTGTCGTAGGCTAAGGTAGCTTAACTATACCATACACACACGTGCGCGCACACACACACACACACACACAGTCTGCTCAGTCTCACAGCGACAAATAAAAATGCATTTTTTCCCCTGGCCACTCAACAAGGGAACTCCACTCAACATAGTACTCCATCTCCTCTCTCCTAATCATTTTATCTGGATGAATACATTGCAGATTGTTTGTTACAGCTCACAACAACAGATACTCTATCATAAAGACTGATAATTATGGGTACCACGCACATTGCCCATAGTTTATGATTGCTCTCTCACTGGGTTTACGAGCCATTTTGATCTATTTCTGGGACCGAGAGACAATAAGCAGAATGAGGGACCAACGCAAGATCACATGGAAATGGAATTCCTTCAAGTCTGTAAAGGATGGGACAAGCACACTGTCAAGGTTTTATATGTGTATAATGCACTCTGAGTATGTGTCAGCCCAACTTACCAACATAAAATATATTCTGTTCATTCTATCTATCTATCTATCTATCTATCTATCTATATATATATATATATATATTAGGGGAGTAAAAGTAAACATATTCATACCGAACCGTTTAGGTACAGGATGTTAGGTTCAATACAGATGTGTACCGAAAGTAACAAATTGAGTATTGAGTAATATAGTATTCAACAGTAGGCTTTTTTGCACGTGGGCCATGTTTCAAATTTGAGTTACCACACAAACATACAGTATTAAGTGGCGGACCATGTTATTTTAATCAATTAACGTCAAAAAACATTTGACAGCTTTTCAAAATACTATTCCTGTTGTGCATCAGCAATATTGTCAGTGAATTTTAGGTTTGCAGTACCTACAGGCTTACCGTACTGAAAATGAATCGAACCATGACTTCAAAACCAAGGTACACACCACACTAGTGTTGCACGGTGTATCGATACTAAAAAGGTATCGCGATGGCTTCACGCAAAAAACGATACGATTTCAGACGTTTTTAGAATCGATACTTTATTAAAATAATAACGTTCTGTGTCTGTGTGAACTGCTGTTCTCACTGCTCCTTTCACGCATCTAGGCAAGTGGGCGTGTCAAGCAGGCAGCTCTGAGTGAGTGAGTGCGCAGCCAACGTCATAGTTCTTTGCCGACAGTTCTAGGCCTTGTGGATAAAACAAACGGTGCAGTGAAATCTGCAACTATTTCGGATACATCGCGAATTAAGGCAAGCCATCAGGTACACAAAGTCATTTAAAAGCAGTAGGCTACGCATGGAACTTGGCTAAACACCTCGCAGACATATCCCAACATTTTTAAAGAGTTCAAAGAACGACAGGTTAACGAATATGCTATAGAAAACACGACTACATGGTTAGTGCCAAGTTCTTCTCTTATGTTTTAATCTAGCCTAAGTGAAACGAGTATGGTTCTCTGGGATAAAGCGAACCTTCCTTCATCAATGAATTTTGACGAGACATAACGAGCTGTAATCATTTTGACGAGACATAACGAGCTGTAATCATAGGGTGCTAACGTGATGAAAGCGCAATGTTCACGCCAGAATAACATTACCATAACTTGTAAACGATCTGTTTCATGTTCGGTCAGTAGCCTACTACTGGTAATATTTGTCATGGCATGTAGACTGCAATTTGTTCAATAATTATTGCCCAGATGTAGGATAGGCTACCTGAAATGCGCTAATTAAAGCCCAAAGCATAATACCACCAAAGCGTGTTGAGTCCTAATAATAATAGCGGCGTATTGTTACAGTATGTGCTAGCAAATCATGTTATCAAAGAAATAGACGTAATGTAGTAATGCACACAGATATATTGCAACAGGTAATGGTGTAGGCCTATCTGACGAAGACCTGAGTGGTTGGAACGTCGTACTTGTACACCGAGTGGGTGCAAAGAAGACTATCCTCACATTTTCCCCTTTGCAACTGTCAAAGAAATCCCATGAACACAGGAAGGCCTAGGGTAGCCTATACTGTACATCAGATGGCCTAAAGATTAGGCCCCTCTGCATAGCATTCAGTGATTTACATGCAGTAATTTTAACACTGACCTTGATCTAGACTAGTTTGGCTATTTAAAGCTACTTTATTGCCAAAACACAACACAATGTAAATTAACTATAACAAACAATAAAGGACTTAATCACAGAAAGTAGGCCTACTATTTTACTGACTATAAAAACATAATAATTATGTAGGAAGTTTAGAAGTTTAGAACCCAGAATTGACCTACACACTACAAAAGTGCACCAAATTCAACACAAATGACTCAATACACTTGGAGGAGGTATGAGTCCTTTCTTCTCCAGATATCTTAGGATTTCGCCGTAGTATCGTTTTAGTATCGAGCATCGTGATATTTATGGCAGGTATCGTATCGAAGTCATAATTTTGGTATCGTGACAACACTACACCACACCGTGATTTTTGTGTAATTTTTGAGATTTTTGAGAGAGAGTTACACAACTCTCTCTCTCTCTCAGCCTACAAATGACAGCAAGGGACACTGCAGGACTTTAGATGACGAAGCTGAGCAGGGAGTGGAGACTAAGAGTAAACTAGAGGGCACAGTGGTAGATGATGGAGACATGTGAGGCGTGTAGGCATGGTTACATTCTGTGTATCTGTGCATGAATGGGTGCATGCTCACAGAGGTATAAAAAAGGGATTAACAGTAATGGCCTAAAAGATCCCTGTAGGTGTGAAACAGACTGCAGACTGTTTGCTACAATAAGAGGAAAAATAAATAAACTGTCAAGTCACAGACAGAAGTCATTAAAACCACCACACCTAACCCGGAAACACATTACTCAAGATCCTGCCAGAGCAACAAAAAAAAAAGTAACACTTCCGTTTAGGAACACACATTCAGTCTGCACCAGGGACCAAACGTTAAAGTTACTTTTAGTTGTCATCAGTCATCAGTTCATCACCTGACTTCACTCTCTAGCATGTGGACAAGCAGAACTCTGGAGATGAAGACGACCTGTGTGTCTTTATGTGATGATGTCTCAGTCAAACATAGGGTTGGGTACCATTTGGGTTTTATCCGATACCGGTGCTAAATCGATACTTTTAAAACGGTGCCGGTGCCGAAACGGTGCCTGAACCGGTACTTTGTTTTTAAAATGTTTTAAATTAAAATGGTCTAAAGCATGAATAGCTTTTTTTATTATTGATAAGACAAATTTGAACATGAAATTGAACTGTTCAATTTACTATCAATATCTCATTGCTCCAACGAATAATACATTTAAATGTTAAAACAGCTTGCCATGCATGCACATACAATGGTAAGCTCTGCTTTCAAGTTTACCCCGTGTAGGCAGTTTGCCATAAGGTAGCCTATGTTAAAACCGCTTGCCATAGAACTGCCAGATCATGGACAATGGCATTTGCAAGCAAGCTAGTCTAACAGGGACTCTACTTTCCAGTTAAATCAGTGTGTTCCCAAATGCTTCAAGAAATGTCACGTCTTAACCCATAACACGCAATAGTTTTGAACATGTTAGGCTACATGTCGGTGTTGAAGTGTTTAGATTCCCAGCGCTACCCTAGTAGGCATTTTAACAGCAACTATGGCTATGCGCTAACACCAGTCAGTTGAATTTAATTAGCTATATCATACGGAGTCGGAGATGGTTTCGTAGCCTCTTTGACAGCTCAGTGACATCAGGTATGTAACCTACATTTATGTTTTTGCCAGTTAACTTTTAACATGATCTTCATATTCATTGTGATGCTATATGGGCCTCATGCACATGAAAGATTAATATCATGCCATTATGTTGTTTAGCACACACCATGAAATAAAGTTTTCAGCTTACGACTTTGCTGATAACATTTCAAATAAATGGCAATTAGCGCATTAGCAAGGATATTGTGTAACATATAGGGTACTTGTTGATGTTGTTTCATAGCCTTTTGCTTGTGTGTAGTTAGGCCCACTGCTAGATTTTGACAGGAGCTCACGATATCACTTTAAAGTAAGCTACTTGGGCTCACGCAAGCTGTTTTGGTGCCCAACCCTAGTCAAACAACACTCAACCCAGATGAAGAGTACATTAGTTAAACAAGCATAATGAAGAGCAGATTCGGACAAGAGACATCAACACGGTTCCTGTCTCTAATCCCTACAGTCAGCTCTCATCTGGGAGGACACGTTTAAGAGGATAACCACAGCAGCTGGTGAAGCACAATGTCAATGCATATGAAAGTAAACACAACAGAAATACGAACCCTTTTGTTGCTCTTCAGATCTAGTTCAGAAATGCTGTGTGCTATGCTATTTCACCCTAACTTAGACTACAGTAACACACTGAATGTCAAGTCAGGCAATCTGGAAATCCACTGTTCTGTATTGAGATTACATTTCTAAAGAATAACCAGGCTATTGATTAGTATGTCTTGTTGCACGAACTGTGATAAACTTACCCAACTTCATCAAGGAAGCCAACAGTACCCATAGCGATATTTCAAACGGCATCCCTATACACTCGAAATCGAAGGACAGGACGGGGAAAGCCTTTTTAGTTGTGTTGTGACTAGCATGATCGTCATGGTCGTTGTTGGGCTGATGTGGGGTATGGTCTCCGTTCAAACCAACGGTGATCTCTGGAGAGCTGGCTGCGCCAAGCGGCAACACTTTGTCTCAGTCAAACATAGGGTTGGGTACCATTTGGGTTTTATCCGATACCGGTGCTAAATCGATACTTTTAAAACGGTGCTGGTGCCGAAACGGTGCCTGAACCGGTACTTTGTTTTTAAAATGTTTTAAATTAAAATGGTCTAAAGCCTGAATAGCTTTTTTTTTTATTGATAAGACAAATTTGAACATGAAATTGAACTGTTCAATTTACTATCAATATCTCATTGCTCCAACGAATAATACATTTAAATGTTAAAACAGCTTGCCATGCATGCGCATGTATGGTAAGCTCTGCTTTCAAGTTTACCCCGTGTAGGCAGTTTGCCATAAGGTAGCCTATGTTAAAACCGCTTGCCATAGAACTGCCAGATCATGGACAACGGCATTTGCAAGCAAGCTAGTCTAACAGGGACTCTACTTTCCAGTTAAATCAGTGTGTTCCCAAATGCTTCAAGAAATGTCACGTCTTAACCCATAACACGCAATAGTTTTGAACATGTTAGGCTATGTCAGTGTTGAAGTGTTTAGATTCCCAGCGCTACCCTAGTAGGCATTTTAACAGCAACTATGGCTATGCGCTAACACCAGTCAGTTGAGTTTAATTAGCTATATCATACGGAGTCGGAGATGGTTTCGTAGCCTCTTTGACAGCTCAATGACATCAGGTATGTAACCTACATTTATGTTTTTACCAGCTAACTTTTAACATGATCGTCATATTCATTGTGATGCTATATGGGCCTCATGCACATGAAAGATTAATATCATGCCATTATGTTGTTTAGCACACACCATGAAATAAAGTTTTCACCTTACGACTTTGCTGATAACATTTCAAATAAATGGCAATTAGCGCATTAGCAAGGATATTGTGTAACATAGGGTACTTGTTGATGTTGTTTCATAGCCTTTTGCTTGTGTGTAGTTAGGCCCACTGCTAGATTTTGACAGGAGCTCACGATATCACTTTAAAGTAAGCTACTTGGGCTCACGCAAGCTGTTTTGGTGCCCAACCCTAGTCAAACAACACTCAACCCAGATGAAGAGTAGCCTACATTAGTTAAACAAGCATAATGAAGAGCAGATTCGGACAAGAGACATCAACACGGTTCCTGTCTCTAATCCCTACAGTCAGCTCTCATCTGGGAGGAGGACACGTGTAAGAGGATAACCACAGCAGCTGGTGAAGCACAATGTCAATGCATATGAAAGTAAACACAACAGAAATACGAACCCTTTTGTTGCTCTTCAGATCTAGTTCAGAAATGCTGTGTGCTATGCTATTTCCTCCTAACTTAAACTACAGTAACACACTGAATGTCAAGTCAGGCAATCTGGAAATCCACTGTTCTGTATTGAGATTACATTTCTAAAGAATAACCAGGCTATTGATTAGTATGTCTTGTTGCACGAACTGTGATAAACTTACCCAACTTCATCAAGGAAGCCAACAGTACCCATAGCGATATTTCAAACGGCATCCCTATACGCTCGAAATCGAAGGACAGGACGGGGAAAGCCTTTTTAGTTGTGTTGTGACTAGCATGATCGTCATGGTCGTTCTTGGGCTGATGTGGGGTATGGTCTCCGTTCAAACCAACGGTGATCTCTGGAGAGCTGGCTGCGCCAAGCGGCAACACTGTGCCCACCAAGAACACCCCCAATAATGTCACTGTAACCAGTCTTCTCCCCACTTCAGCGTTCCAACCACAGGCTGAATGTGTCAAGGGTCGACAAGCCATGGTGAGGAAAGTTCTGCAAGATATATCACACGTCTACCTGGAGCGTAAAAGGACTTGATGTATCAAAGAAATCGGTGAAGTTTCGAGATCTACAAAATGTCTCATGACGACCTAACAGGATGCGCGGCTTTCCTCGGTCTTGAAGACTGTTGTATCCTCATTCATCGCCCTCTCGTTCACTTCCGAGCTTGTTGAAATCGAGTTGAGAGCAGCACACCCTTTCCAGGTAGGCTTGTTGGCTTGCGAAGCAGGAAATATGTGGAGCAAACGCCAGAGCAAAAAGTAGATTACTTGGATTTGTTGAACAACTTCTGGAGTGGCATCACGCATGTGAGACTATGTGACTGATAACCTGTCAGTGTTGTTTAGCGAAGACTATTACAGGCTGGTTTAGTATCCCGTAATTTCTGCGCTGGCATCACGCACAGTTGATAGTAAGTTTGACAAGCACCACGTACAGTACTCCAGCACTTTCAATTTGTGGTAAGTCATAGACAAATAGGCTAACTAAATACTAACGCGCTATCAACTGTGAGAGATCTGATAAAACCAGTTAGAAACTGAAGGTGCGCATTTGTCGGGAGCCTCGCAGGGTGCCGTGAACAACGCATTCGACGCGGTGTCTGGTGTAGGTTGTGCTGTCCCGTCAAGATGAATGTTCCCCTGAACTCAAGAATGGGGATGAGGTCTTGCTGTAACTCGAAAGCCTTTGCTGTGTACTTCCCATGCAGATCCTCCTCTTGTGTCGTAGGCTAAGGTAGCTTAACTATACCATGGTATCAGCATATTGCCTGCCGGCGGAGAACTCTAAAGACCCGTGATGCTAGTTAAATAGCCTACAACCTTCAGGACACACACCCTTTCGGGATGGAAGGCTGGAAATGGGAGGAGGTAGAGGACTAAGAGGCTGAATTGTTTGCTTAACTACAGTGACATCTACTGTGCAGGCGGGAAACGAATGCCTTGTCTTGAGATGATGTAGGCTATGCAGTTTTACTTGATGACGGTGACTGTGCGAGAATGAATAGCATAGCCATTAGGCTATACCACATCCATACAAATCAATATTAGTAGACGAGGGAAATCCCACGGTCCCTAAAGGCATCTTGACATGTCCATTGGAACCAGCAGTCTCTGCCCTTCAAATCCTCTTCAAGGGTAGGCTACGATAAACCCCCTAGTCTGACACTGACTGCAATGCAGAGACAGGCTACTGCAGGTGGCACGCACACGCAGCCTGGTGTTTGAATGTAGGCTACACTAAAAATGCTGAGTCTTACTGGTGGTGTTTTTGTGATGTTTCATCACCGAAAGGTCATTATGGCAAACACGTTTCCTAGCCTGATTTCTGATATCACGTTGTTTGTTCAAACACATTCATCAGGAGTAGTCTACTGACTGGTGTCACATATTGAAACACATTATAATGATCATTGTTGTTGATGAAGTGAAATTGTGTGTGTGTGTGTGACTGTGTGTGTGTGGTTGTTGTTGTTGTTGTTGGTAGTGGTGGTGGTGGAATTTAACTGATGCAACAAACCATTGTGCGTGAGTCTGCATGTTTTTTGTTCTTCTTTCTTTATAGCCTAGGCCTACTAACAGACTATATTTTCTACCATCTGTGACTATAGGTGTTGCAGCACCAGGTTAATAGACTTTAGGCTACCCTTTAAACAGAGTACTTTAGTGGCCTGGTGACCTCTCCTTACTCTTCTCCTTATATGGCTTTAGTGGAGGCTAAACGCAAGTAAAGGCGGTTTATCCATCTCTGCAATTTCAGAAATAGAGTTTATCCACCTCTCAAAAGAGTTTATTCACCAATTGCAATTTTAACATTCAAAAATCACACTATTATCCACATTCACAATACTGGCATGTACACTCATCTACACTCTAGGAACCATTTAATACCAGAGGTATAGAAGCTATAGGCTATTGTTATAAACATTGGACAATAACCTCCACCATGTTCTGAATGCCTTTTTTAAAAATCCGATAGTGCATGGTTGGTCCATTCCACCTTATTCATAGTTTACCCACCTCTTATTTTACCACTACACCCCTGTTACTGTCATATCCAGGGCTGTCACCACCACCCCTGACTCTTCCGACCTCTGCAAGGGACACGAACAAGACCAGTGCAACCGAGCGAGATGGGGAAAAGCACCATGACCCTCACATCTGCTGTGTAGGGGAATGCCAGGGACTTTTGTTTTCTCTATATGTAGATGAGTTTCAGGCAGAGGTGAAGCCGTGCTGATGCAATGAGGCTACTGCACCAGTCAGCATCACAGAGTGAACTAGCCTTTGGCTGCCCCTCTCTGCATTTCCTTAATTCATGAGATACAGTGAAGGAGGACTTTAAAAAAAGGAAAGAAAATAAATACCCATCGTCTTCCTTTAAATGCCATTTTGAGATTATTTCTGGCATGGAATGCTAGACTGACAGGCTACATGCTGCACTGCATGCATTCGGAGTTTGCTGTTCTTCTGTGGCATGCTATACCACACATAGGGCAGGACACGTTTTATGTATAGCCAATGCGGGGGAACAGTATGAATTCCTTCAAGCTGGACCTTGTCGTTAGTACAGGCAGCCTTCCTCTCCCCTCCAAACCAGCATCTGTTGTGGTGAGGGCTGAAATAGCAGCAGTGTGTTTTTGCATGCTTAAACTGTTGCAGCGTGATGCCAAATTGCATCAAATAATTTGGGTAAATAAAAGACTCTACACTGCCTGTGGTCAGGGCACCCCATGCCATGCAACTTAAAACACAAAACTGCCTCAACTCCTTTAACTTGCTTACGTGCTCAGATATGTATGCACTTCTCAAACGCACAAGAACCCAAAAACCTCTGGAGACGTGGTTCCAAATCCAGAGTGTACACACAGTTCAGTAATGGTTTCTGTCTAAACCACATTGAATGTAACAACCTTGTCATCTCACATGTGGGATGTTTGAAGTTCAGTTTTATACCTACAGTGATATATATCACCACATGGTATATAGATATTACTTCTAGGGAGATAAATTATCCAAATTTGAATTAGAAGCTACAAAAATGGATCCTCTCTTGACATCTCAGATGCTGCTTTAGAGCCTACACGAGAGGATATTTGTCCTCTTTTTCTCTATTAACAAAGCAAAGCTGGAAAATGTACCTTTGCCAGATTCAGCTCAGAAAATCATTCTTCTGTGACCCAGATTCGGATCGTAAAGCTCCAGAGAGGTGTCTATTTTTGCCTTCTTTTCATAGTAAACAAAACTTGTGTTCTGCGCACGTCTGACCACCATGTGTGCAGGAAAACAACCCAACTAGACTAAATTAGCACCTCGACCTAGAGCCTAAGAGTGGTTGGTATCTGAGTCATCCCAAAAAAGGCTACAAACAAAACAGAAAATAGGCTAATTGGCAAAGACTGTTAGAGACAAAAACAGAAAATTGAAAGTCATGTCATTTACAAAATTTCCAGTAATTAGACTACACTTCAAGAAATGTAGACATTACAATGACATTAGACATTATAATTAGACTAAAGAAATGTAGACATTGCAAGGATGACTTAAGTTATTTTGGGGTTACTCTTGTCCATGACCTCTGAGATAAACTTTTTTTCTTTATCATGACAGTTCTTTTATCTAATCCATCAAGAATATCCTGTTTCTGTTTTAGTCCTATAAATAATGGTAAGACTGTCTACAACAGACTTTTTGCTTTCATGCTCGCTAGGTGCTTGTGATGTTTGGAACCTGTCTCTGGCGTCTTGAATAAAGCTTTGTACTCTGCCCAACCTGTGTTTGGAACCTGTCTCTGGTGTCTTGAATAAAGCTTTCTACTCTGCCCAACCCAGTCTCACGTCTGAACGTGTCACTGTCACGTTAATTAATCTATTGGGACGTGTTGTGTAACACGTTTCCTTGTTAAAAAACGTGTTGAGCAGGACGTAATTATCGTGTTACTATCACGTTGTATTTCGCTTTCAACGAGCCAACAGAACCACGTCATCTGTCAAAAAAAGCCTGACCTCACAAAATGGCGAGAATGTTACAAGGAAACGTGTTACACAACACTTCCCAATAGATTAATTAACGTGACAGTGACACGTTAAGACGTGAGACTGGGTTGACTCTGCCATACGGTCGGCTTGCCTATGCGTTACATTTTGTCTCTTTGTGGATTACTGTAACACTTCAATTTTTACCACACATACACTGTTCTATCACAAACAGAAACATAACATGTGGATATGACTTTAGATCAGTGTGTGTGTGTCAAATTAAAATTGAACATAAATTAGCTGATTGCTGCTGGAATCATTAAACAGGGTACCCGCAGAGTCTTAAAAGTATTAAAAAGTATTACATTTCATTTTCCTAAATTAAGGCCTTAAAAAGTATTGAATTTCACCTCAAAGTCTGGAATTTTTTCACGGAGGTCACAAATGATCAGTAGATTTAGTCTAATATCCTCACGTAGCGTAAATCAGACAAGGATTAAAGTTCTCCATCGTACGACGGATTTCCGCCAATTTGATTTTAGAAATGTCATATTTGAGATCGATGCAGATCCGGTGAGAAAAAAAAATAGGAGGGGGGTCTATCACCTTTTCTTTTCCTTTTTTTAAGGCAACTACAAATATTAGCTCCGATGAATGAATGTGTGTGATGGTAAATATTTAAAGACCTAATAGTGTTCTCATGGGTGGATTATGAACTTTCAGGCCCCTGGGCCCAGATGTATTAAGGGCCCCCCACTAATTGTCGCATATGTGGGAGGGGGGGTTTGGGGGTCCTCCCCCAGAATTTTTTTTATTCGTTTGATGTGATTTCCTGTATTCTGGTGCATTTTGGGGATGGCCAATACTAAATTCAATCAGATTCATAGCCTATATCCTGATTTGTTGATATTGAGGCAATGATTCCATGCAATGGCTTGGGCTTCAGGACCCCCTGACCCCTTGAGCCCCTGGGCCTGGGCCCGGTAGGCCCGTGCAGTAATCCATCCCTGAGTGTTCTTGAGAACTTTCTGAAGAGGTACAGAAGCCTGCGCTCCCGCACCACCAGACTCACCAACAGCTTCATACACCAGGCTGTTAGGATCCTGAACTCTCTCCCCCCTCCACCCTCAGCTACATAACATCCTGGACTTTTAGACCCACAATGGCTGCCTTGCACTACTCCACTTGTACACTTGCACACTTGCAACTTTTTGTCCTGAACACTTCTGAACACACTTCTGCTGCTCTTACATAACTTGCACCACTATGCCACTTGCATACTCAGGTCAAACAAAACTACCTCAGCCATTTATTGGCCTGACTTTTGCACTATTATATTGACTGTGTACTGTATGCACAATTGCACAATTTCTACCAAATTTTGCTGCTCTTATTTCTTCATTGTATGTGCCTTCTTATTTTTACTTTTTATATTGTTTACTTTAATGTTATGTTTGTCTGTGGACCTAATTGGTAAAATATCTCTCGTCTCCACCGTGGGATAGTAGGAAACGCAATTTCGATCTCTTTGTATGTCTTGACGTGAAGAAATTGACAATAAAGCAGACTTTGACTTTGAAGAAGATACGTCAGCCATGAGTTTCGCTTTGTTTATGTTGTAGCTACACGCTTGTCTCATTGGCCTGGGGCGGTTGCTTAAAAAAAAAAGAACACGTCTGGAGGACGGTCAAAGTTGGATTATATAGTGACACCATCGAGACAGCTGATGAGGTTGCCCAATCCGTTTAACTTTTTTGGATATGATATCAGACCTCTCAAGTCTCACGCATTGAGCGTGAGACACACGCATTTCAATTACTTCACACGCTCACACGACATGGCATTTCTCACTCCGAGAAATTATTAACTTGCCCGCACAGAAATTTCTAAGGGCTATATTTTACAAACGTGTCACACAACGTTGCTGTCTATACGCTCATTCAGCTCAGAGAGCTGCTGTTCAGTTACTAACCTATCGGCCAATCAGAAAATTGGATTTCTCAACCAATCAGGAAATAGTTTTGTTTTGTTGTCGGGCGAACTCTGAGTTTCAGTTTCGTGAGCAGTCTCGGCCTTCGGTGAATGCATATGGTAAACGAGGTGGAGTTGGAAGAGAACAGGATAATCAGGTAATAACTTAATTCATTTCAATCTCGCATTAGTTAGTTTTCCTCGTTGTTTAAGAACAATATAATTTAAGTGTTCGTTTGAATAGTAGCTTATTGCATAGCCTATTGTTATAGGTCACTTTTAAAATCATGCAAAGAAATGAAATGCCCGCACTCTGCTAAAACTCCCATATATTTAGTGTTGCAACGTTTCGACCCGACTGGGTCTTCCTCAGGCAAATGTGCGGGCATTTCATTTCTTTGCAGCTCTAGTTCCATTTGCCCTGCACCTCACCGGTGGGGATGTGCACACCTCCACTACTACACTTTTAAAATCATGTCATATTATATAATTATATCCTGGCCATGGATGCATTCATCATTGCATCTGTATTCAAAAATGTCGGGTAAAAAGCAATTAAGTATTCTCTCATTCACCCTGAGAGGAAAGCCCCCGAAAAGGTCCAGGTTAGTGGATGCTCAGAGGTGGTGAAAAGGCCCATTATGGAATTGTTAATGCCATGTGTCAAATCTTTTCTTTTGCAAATCTGAGCAATTATAAATTATACTTTTGCCCCATTTTGACTTAGGAGGGCATTGCTCCTACATACTTAAGCCAATATCAAATGCCTGCTCTCTTTTGGAAAGCTGAGGCACTGTTGGAAAACAATTAGAATAACTGTGTGATGTACTGACACAAAGTTACAAAGGCTAGATTGTTCTTTTCTTTTTCTACCGGATAACAAGCACCTTTGAACTGACCACATTTCAGCCCTCTAGGTCTTGACTTGATATGACTTGAGTCCTAGCATTAGGTCTTGTCATGCTGTGTGCAAAAGTAGATCAATAGTACTCTGAAGTTTCATGCTTGCATTTGGATTGTAGGCTACTTCAGGATCTGATATGACTACACTAAATGTGGAATAATTACAAAAAATACAAATCTATACAATTTCTATTTCAATTCAATTGGTGTGTATAAGATGGGCTATATTTCTGCACAACTAATATTGGATCAACTGGTAACCGACCTGGGGCTGGTGTACGCTAGCTGGTGATGCTAGTTGCACGTGTAAATCCTCACACCCCTAACCTTAAGAACGTCTCTAACCGCTGAGTTGGAAGCTTGGGCTTTTAGCTCAGTGGTTAGAGCGCTCGACTCCCATGCCGGTGTGTGTTGAGGTGGCGGGTTCAAGGGTCGTGAGCGGCTGATGAAACGACCTCTGTTACACTGGAACATCTGAAGGCATATTAATAACAGCAACAAAAAGTTGTAGTATTATTAATGAAACACCCCCATTCTCGCAACCAACCAGTCTGACCAGCCACCCCTTTAACCCTCGGACGGGGGGGGGGGGGGATCTCACTCTTGCCTGTCCTCAAAACTTGAGAGCCCTGATGATATTGTGAGCTCTATGTGCGAATTCGGAGGCTGTGTTCTTTCCGTGCATCAATGTAGACAATTTCTTACTATCGCGAACTCTTGTCAGGGGAGGTCATTCATTTTGGGTGTCACCTTTGACTTGAACAGATAGCCTGCTGCCACCCGATGTAGCCTACTATTATTGTTACAGTTTTTGATCAATGCAACTAACAGTATGTGTAAAGCGACGCAATATGCCTATCCCGTCTGTTTTCACAATTTGCGACGGAAGGTTTTGACTGAGCATGTTAACATAAAATAAAAATATCGCAAACTGTTGAGTAAGGGGGTCAGTCATGTTTGTGACGCACAGACAGCCTTGTAGCCTATTTTGCTTAGGCCTCATTTTAACGACAGTAGGTTGTGAGCGTATGTTGACAAAAAATAACCATGCAATTAAAATAGTCAACTTAAAACTTTGCTATTATTAATGTATAGCACAAAACCATAACCAGTAGGCCTACCAGAACCTCGCATATTAGCGTCATGATTTGTGTGCGTCTATTTGGCAAGGCCACTAGCTGTCATGGATGCGTTGCTAAAGTCAAGTCAAGTTTATTTATATAGCGCATTTCATACACAGAGGTCATTCAATGTGCTTTACATAAACATCAATGTGCTTTACATAAACAACAATAAAGGAAGGCACAGGTGTCAAAAGTTAAAAAAATAAATGGAGATGGGCGGCTGTTGGAAACGGGGGAGAACTAACAAGCCATGGTGTAAAAAAATAAAGTGCCAGGGGTTTGCTTTTGCGCGGTTTGCTGCAAGAAAATTGTTCATGGATGCAATAGGAAAATGTTTTAGCACGCCAACAATCAGAAGACCACCATAAGGTTAACGTTCTTGCACTTCAGGACATCTTCCCTACCTGGTGCAACTAGCCACCACGACAGAGATAGGCTACGTTTATCTATGGCTGACCGTGTTTGCGCTCAGAAAGTAGGCTACGCATGTTCTTTCATAGCGCAACACGATTGTCATTATCAGATGCGCAGACCTCCTGCATGAGCACACACAGTATTGCTGCTCATTGGAAAACTTGAGTTGTCTGTAAAACTCAAAATTACCATGTTTTCATTAAATGCAGATGAGGCAACAAATGGAAATATGAACAATATCTAGACTGTTCTGATTCATTACTTTGATGAGGAAATGTGAAGTCTTGCAAACTTGATTTTATAGATTTGAATTGCATATTAACAAGAAAAAAATCTCCCCTTTAAACACTTTTGGCCTGAAGTAATTAAATAAGTGTAAGTTAAAGCCTTGCTACAATATTGCTGCAGTAGAAAAGAACAGCAATGGCTAATCAGCAATGGTCAGGGATGGTATTGAAATATTGTTTTGTTCAACAGGAAAACTCAATCTCAATCAAGAACACTCTCAATTCGCCTTATTCACATGGCGGCCATTGGCGGCTAAAACGAGGCTACAGGGTACACAAACCATAGGATTGTTATGTTCTATGCATTCACCTGTAGGTGCCATTAATTACATAGTAACTTTGTACCCTGTAGCCTCGTTTTGGTGTTTATTTGGTGCTTTACTTTGCTGTTTGCATCTTTTTGTACATTAAAAAACAATAGGTCGCGACCGCAAAAGGGGTGCTATCTCTATAGGTAGATATGAACAACGTATGACTTATGGCCTGAAAAAAGTTCAGTCAAACGATTTTTTTTTCACTTTAATCCCTGAAATCAACTAGGTTCTATTCCGTGTAAATTTGTCCATGAAGCGGGACATTCAGTCACGTTACTACCGCGACAAAGCTTTGCGTTGCCACTGCACTGCTGTCATGTTCATGTTGGCATGTTCAAACATTTGTAAATAGTAATTATTTGAGGTTTAATCTTACCTTTAATATTATTTATTCTATCCGAATGGGTGCGATGTAGGTATTAAATTTCATCTGAAGTGGTATTAAAAAGGTCTTAAAAAGTCTTAAATTTAGGTCTGACAATTCTGGGGGTACCCTGTTAAAGAATGCTTCATGTCTGCCAGCTCTTTTTCTTAGGAATCAATCCAGTGAGGACATACTATCATTTAGGGAATGACTAATGTTATCTTAGTCTCGATTTTCTGGAAGCACTTTTTCATTAGTGGCACACCACAAGATTGCACACCGTGTATAATGGCAGGCCTCAGCCAGTGTGCTGCTCTACCTCTTCAGCATGAGTAAGCACACTTCTCCGCTTCAGTTTTTGGCACTTTTGGTCTACACAAATAAGTGGCAGGATTGACTGCTAGAATTACATTACCTAGTGTGTTGGAATTATAACATTACATTACATTAATGTAGATGGTATACTGTAGATTTCGGTAATTAACAATACATTATTTTAATCTTCAATAAAAAGCTTATCCTATGAATAGATATAAACAGGGTGGAGTGGGACTTAATGTTACCGGGAGATTTCAGGCTTCAGTGGCCCTCTCCTGATGGGGGACGGGGGTGTTGATGGGAGTGTGACCCAGCTTAGCCTGATTCCGATTTTAGGGGGGAAATTAGGGGGGTGCTTAAAACATGTCACAGCCGAAATCTCGATTTGTCTCTGTACCCATCTCATATGCATGTCATACCTGCATGTCAGGGCATCATAGTTGTTACCACTTTTTTACCAGGGCAGGGGGGATGGGCTGCAGGGGGTGAGAGTGAGGGGGGCTAGGAGTGTGCAGTACAGGCTGCTGCAGAGTGCAGCAAAGAATGTATACAGACAGCGATATCATGCACTTTTTGAGCTCACAGTAATCAGCCCGCCTCAGAACGTTTCTGTCCAAATGAGAATTTTCCCAATTCTGCCGATTAGCACTCCACAGGATGTAAATCTAAATTACATTTTCTACCGTTTGGTAGGATCTCATGATTGACAGCTTTCAGACACCCCTCTTCCACATTCTAGAAGACTTAGACTTAGAACCTGCTTTGCTGATCTCCATCAAGCACCACGGCATACCAAAGCATCCCACCTCCACCCCTTCTCCTCAGTTTTACAGGTAACTCACTTTCCCCCTCATGTACATGTGTTGTCAGTGGGCCGGGCATCACACACATGGGCAGCATCCCAGGACCACGGCCATCTACGCCTGGTCTTCAATCAGCCAAAGAGGACACATGTAACTCCTCTCCTAGTTACTCTTCATTGGCTCCCTATAGTGGCCAGAATAAAATTTAAATCTCTCACTTTGGCCTATAGGACACTTACTGGATCTACTCCCTGCTATTTTGATTCTATGATCCAGCTTTATATCCCCAACCGCCCACTGCGGCTTTCTGATAAGCGTCTGTTTGTCAACCAGCTATAAACGATAGGTCAAATTAAAGATTTTTTTCCTCAGTGGTTCCTTGTTGGTGGAATGACAGTTGCCTGTGTTCATTCCTGTGATAGTTTTGGGTCTTTCAAGAGGGGTCTAACTTTAATATTGATGAAAGCACATGATGTGTTTCTGCTATAACCACTTTCCAAAATATAGCCAACTGGTGTCACTTCACAAATAATAGTCCTCCAGTTCAGTAAACTACAATCTACAATTATGATGTAACCAGGGATTTGCAGGATAGTCTGCTGAACCTTCGCAAACACATATTTGTGTACTTCAATTTTAATGCTGAGCAGCACATCTGCAAACAGGCTTGTTAGTCCAGGCCTCTGGATCCCAGTATTGGAAATACTCTTTAAAGGGAGCATGATATCTTTGCAAACCTTCCATATATGTCTATTTAATAATCTATTACATCAGAACACTGAATCTGTTTATCAAGTGGACAGTGTTTGAGAGCAACAGGTTTTCTTTGCCTATGAGACATGCCATAACTTGCAAACAGTCAACAGATTGACTATGCTGACCTGCCTGTTACATCTCATAGTCTAAATACTGTATTAGAGATGCACTCAAAAAGTCACAACTGATTTTGTGAACCGGTACAGAGGGGTGACAAGTCTCTGAATGCGTACCCAGATTGAGCAATGTTACAGGGCAAAACACATAACCGGCTCCATGTGTTCCAATTGGATGATTAAATTTATCAAGAAACAAGTCTGGGCAAAATACAAAGTCAGCACCAGTCAGAGGCTACATTAATTGTTTTGCACTTTTATGATGTTAATTTTGATCCAATTTGACCGCTTTGCTATGTTGCCCACCCAAAATTTCTACCAGCCCACTCCTGGTATACTGACATGTATCAGTAAAGAATGTAAATTGTAACTTAGGTTTTGGTTTGTACACTTCAAGCATACATGCTTCAACAGCAGTAAAGGTCAACTTCCTCAATGAAACGAAAAAGAGCCCTCAAGCATATAACATATGACTCTGCTTCAGCCAAAGAGGCGTCATTTACCCATGTTATCCTATGGCTGTAGTAAGCATCACTGTACATAGCCTGACAGAACATCAAATGTCACTTCAGTGTCTGTTTGAGTTACAGTAATTCTTCATTATCAGTTCTGTTAGCTGTTCGTAATGATTTCTTAAGGCAAAGGGAAGCCTGGGTTTCTTCCCATGGCATCCACTTTAAGAGGTACTTGAATACCCTCAAGCTATAAGGGTACTCAAGTAACCCCCCTATCACACACACACACACACTTCAGAATCTAAGCTAGCAGGGAATGGCACAGACCACTAATTCTGCCTGCATGGTAAGCCTAGTAGTCATTTTGTGTGTGATTGACTGTGACACTGGTAGCCTTCAGAAATGTCACCCTGGGCTGTTTCTCTGTCCCTGTAGCCTGTGTGTCAATGTGCCTTTAAGAGAGCCATTTACAGACTGCGCGTTTTGTCCCTCATCCCCCACATATGCAAATGCCTGTTCTCTCAGTGTGTAGAATGCCAGAATGCTATTAGAATCTTTCAAATGAGCACAGGAACTAAAATGTATCATTAGAATGCAATATCAGGATGTGGTCAAATGTTTGAAATCAGAGTTCTCTGGCCTCTCAGATAACTGAACCTAAACTTGACACATTTTTGAGGGAAAGTGTGTGTGTGTGTGTGTGTGTGTGTGTGTGTGTGTGTGTGTGTGTGTGTGTTGTTGTTGTGGTTACACACTGTACCTGTCAGTGCTTGTCTGTGTATTTGTGAAATGTACAACATTTTACCAGCAGGTGGTGCTCTCTTCCCATTCAATTTTGCTGAAGAAACCATGCTTAGATGGACCTCCCTGGCAAATAATCACCTTTAAAACATGTCTTAGACATTAATGTTAGGATATTCTTTGTGTCCGTAAATGTACTGTGTGCATTAGCATGTATCTATCATTTATGTGTTATCTGGATATTGGTACCACCAGGAATTTCCGTCACGGTACACATCATTTTGGAAAATACAGTTTATCACTTAACTAAGGCATATTGTCATAATATAGAGGCTACACATTACATCTGCAGATATAGATTTCAAAATACCACAGTATGTATTAAACAGTTACAAATTATTTAGACAGCTATGTCCTCTTCTTTCTCTTGAAGTTCCTAGATTATTTTCTTGATTGCCCCAGTAGACCCGTGGTGCGACCCATAACTCTTGCCTACTAATGATGAAAGGTGTGCACCCTCAGCATTTCTGCACGACCACATCTGGCCTTGGGAGTAATGGGGAAAGAAAAAATGGCGCTTTGAAGTTCAAAGAGGGAGGTAGAAACATACCATGACCATTACTGTATACACCATCATTTACGTCCTCACAATTTGGCCACCCAAAGCTGGGTGCTCTTATATCGTATTTATCTACATAAGAGATTCAAGATATATTGCTGCAAAAGTTTTCTCCATGAAGTGCCATTACTGTTTTTCAGGAGAGTGGCTGCAGTCCCCCTAAGTACCACAAGAGGCTCTTTTGGCAGAAAGAAGCACACACTCCCACTGACTCCAGATGAACCATGATTTCTCTCTCAAGGGCCAGCGGAGAGCTTGAGACTTATGCACTTCTCATTCAATGTCTTTTGTTATATCTCCAATTACATCAACATTTGAAAGTGTTCATTAGCATTTAGAATACAAGGCACTGAATTAAATAAACTCACAAAGAAGAATGAGTTGCAAACTGTCCTATTACCGCATTTGAATTATGTCTCCTCTCAGCAACTGAAACAAAAAAGGAAGACACTAAACCAGCAAAACTGGGCCTTAAAGTTACACATGCACTTTACAGGATTCTGTCACCTGCACTTAGCATTAAGCCAGAACTTTTTTAGGGACTTTGACTGAGCACATAAATCATTTATGTGCTATTCATTGACACAACCAAAATATGTGTTAAAAATAAGAAGATACCTAGGCACTCATCAAGTGAAAAAAGTTGAAAATGCCATTGTTTCAAGGGCAGATCAATATAAAAAAAAACACAAAAAGACGTGTTTCGGCTCAAAAGCCTTTATCAGGAAGTGAACAATCTCTGAGACAAGTCTGTGTGTAATGTGCGGTATCCATCAACAATAATATTTATGAACATGACTGCCCCCACTCCTGTTACACAGACAGACACCCACACAGGTAGTCATGAAGTTAGTCTAAAGTTGTGTGAAAAGCATGTCGACACTGTGTATTTAAGTCGTCTGACACACAAATCACTCTCTCCGCCACATGTGGTCTCGCTGCGTAGCTGTTCCAGCGTGTACCTTAACATGCTCATGCTCTGAATCACGCAGAGAGCTTTCATATATAATTCACCGGGCCAGAAATTCCTCTTCTATGTATTATTAAGTGCCATGCATAACCTGTCATTTAAGGGCCGGGTGTCAACGCCGAGAGCTTTATTGTGAGTTTGTGTCCTCATAAAAGGGAACAAGCTCAGGAACAGGATAAACAAATGCATGGGAACCACTCACATGAAATGGGTTGTGTATTCTTTTTTGCTTGCTCACACACACACATACACACACACACAGTCTCTCTCTCTCTCTCTCACACACACACACACACACACACATACATATGCACACACACTCACACATTGGATGTGAAGTTTTAAAAGCCAAGCAGTCAAGGTCTGTGTTGGAGATGAAGCTGTAATAAAATCATGGATGATTTTTATATCTCATATCTGCCAGTAAAAAAAAAAACACTGGTCCAATCTGGGGCAAAAAGAAAAGAAAACATTACAATGAAAAGCAATCCAAAATAGAATACCATAGTTAGCCCCTTTACCCAGGTCCTCCCACAATGCAACAAAGGACCCGAGGAGGTGGCCGCCAATCAGGATCTGCAACAGTGATGTTTTCACTCAAACCGCTGAGAGGCCCAGCCCATGAGAACAGCCAGTGTCATGGTGACGAGGCTCCACGGTTCCGCTGTCACTAAGCTACCACGTTTACCCACATGAGACGCACACTGTGGCCCACAGGCTATAAACAGACCTGCGCTCACCATGCAGTGACCACATGGCTATCTCCAAACAGCCAATCTGGGTCCGCAGTCCCTAAACATAGACTCACAAACTAGAGACACTGCTGCTATTCCTGCATGGCAGTCTCTGAACTCAAGTTATATTAGGGTCAGGGTAGGATATTTACAATTCCCTTAGGGAGATTGTGTTATGGAGGCTGCCACAGACTCTGCACTGGCACCAGGGATAACTCTGTGTGGTTTATGGAATCGAGGGAACACTTACAGGCATATCGGGTCTCCTATCAGGCTGTGTTTCGACTTTAAAGCGTGAGACTCAACCAAGTGACCCTCCCCCCCACACACACACACACACTGCCTTATGGATGTGGGTCACAGTGATTTTTTTTTTTTTTTTTGGGGGGGGGGGTCATTTACTGGCACTGATAATTATACAGAGATTTTAAAATGTGTCGTATACCTCTTTTGTTTAACCCGTAAAGTAAAAGACGAGACAACTGTTAAAATAAGTGTAAGTTACAGTGAAGCCTTTTAGTGTCATTGTTTGTGATTCCCTATGGGAATCCAGTGTAGTTTTTATTGCGTTTCATGGGCTGATGTAATTCCCATTGTTTGTAAGCCATTGCAGTTCTCATTCCTGGACAATATACTTCTCAAAGTGATCACATTCTATTGCCAACTTCAATTGATGTCACAGAACTGTCTGTAAAGTAACCCAAAGCCAATAACACTCGCACAATTTCTGAACTTTCCCAAACTGATTTCTATATGTATTTAGCATTCATCGGATTTGCTTGATACTGCTAATGACACAAAGAGATTTGAGGTGCGAATCACCTGGATAACCACATTGCTGCGTTAATACTCACAGATGTCTCAGTCTGTTGTTTCTAAACAATAAAACCACCGCTAATGGGTTGTGTGATAATTGCAGTCATGTTGGCTCTCATGGTGGTATCTATTAGGAGAATGAGATGATGATGTCGTGTCATTGAATTTTTAATCTTAATTGTCAAAGGGATTAAACGACTTTTAATTTAATCAAATTACAAGAGGGCTTCAGGCTGTTACCACCACATGACCCTGAAAAACAAAGGATGATGTGTGTATGCTTTTCTGTGTGTGTATCTGAGAGAGAGAGAGAGAGAGAGAGAGAGCATGTGTGTGTATGACTTGGTATATTCATGCACAAATGGACTTCTGTGTGTGTGTCAGAGACAAAAGTGATTGTTAATTTGTAATAGTGTGTGTGTGTGTATTTGTGTATGTGTGTATGTGTCCTTATCTATATCCATGTGTGTGGTTGGTCTCTCACTTTCTTCCTTTGTGTGTGTACGTACATCTGAGTATATGTGTGTGTGTGCATGTGTGTGTGTGTCTGTGTGCGAGTGCATGGGGGCACACCATGACTTCAGTCAGATGGAGATGTGGAAGGACAGCTCAGTGGGGGCTGGGTACTGCTGCAGCACACAAACATGCCATTTAAATATTGCATTAGGAAACCCTCGGATTGGTCTCCACTGCCCGGCGGTGCTGCACAGGGCCTCCCTGCCGCAGTAGGGAGAGGAAGCACCCACCACTGTCCCATTACTCTGTCTCAATAGGGTATTAACTGTCCCTGGGGCATTCTTGAAAACATAGATAGATAGATAGATAGATAGATAGATAGATAGATACTTTATTGATCCCCAGGGGAAATTAAAGATGTAGGGCCTCATGGACAAAAGCTCAAAGAATGTGCTTAATGTTAATGTTAGATTGTTGTTAGTGTATAGAAAACTGATAGTGTGTGTATTTATTCATTTAGCAGACATCTTTACCCAAAGCAATTTTGTCTAGGCAAACATATTCCTATTTCACTAAGATTCATGACCTTTGTTTTGACATTATGACCGATGTCTTATAGCATTGTCTGAGGCTGAATTATGTTGTTCTGCTGATGTTGTAACCTTAATGTATGACTTTTGTGTAAACATTAACCCTGTGAGTGAGTTTTAGAGACACACTTGCAGTGGAAGTGAAAGATATGTCCCTCCATGGAAATGAGTATTTATGTACTGAAATTATAGGTCATATCAAATTGCGTACCTCTCCAAACTCATAGTTTGAGTGTTTATTGTTGTTGTAAGCATGGCTTTTCAGACTGGGCAAGGTCTGCCTAGTGGTTATGATACTCAGGATTAAAGTGGGATGTAGAGTAAAGTAGAGAGGGAAAGAGAGAGAGAGCGAGAGAGAGAGAGAGGTTGTCAAGCCATTGTGGCTCCCCACAGGTGCCTCATAAGGGATAAACGTGTGATGGTCGCGATGATGTCATAATGGGAGAGGGAGTTGCTGAGAGACCAAGGTGAGAACTACGTCTGTCCCAGGAGGGGAAAGAACCACGTTCACAGACAGACGGTCTGGAACGCACCCAAAACCACAACGCACACACAGACTCTGTCTGAAGTTAGGGAGCGTGTGGAGAGAGACCAGACAGGAGAGAGGGAGAGAGAGAGAGAGAGGGGAGTCGGAGGAATGAGGGGAATAAAATCGAGAGGCTGTGGAGAGACACAACTTGTTTGAGAGCAAGGCAGGGAGATGATTAGAATCTGAGAGAAAATTAGAGAAGTAGAAAAGGGGAACAAAGCAGAGAAGAAAATAAGAAAAGAGATAGTAGGGCTAAGGAACATAGTTAGAAGATGGAAAAGAAAAAATAAAGAATTGTATGGAAAATACTGAGAAGGCTGAGGCAGAGCTGGGGAAGAATGATGAACACACTCAGTGATGTGCTTCCATAAAGACTAAGAATAGCTTGGCTGTTTGGGAGAGTGGAATAATGTGTGGTATGAGCGAGAGCGAACAGGTGGAGCGAGGGCTGAAAGGAAGATAAATGTTGACATGTGGCACTGTGTGCACCCAAGGAAAACGGAAAACAAAGGGAAGAGGAGAAAAAAGATAAATGAAATAACTACAGTGGTTTGGTGTGCGGGGGGCATCTGGCAGACAGGGCTGTATCACAACAGACAACAGACATGCAGGCAAAGGGTCCTTATGCTTACACGTACACACACACACACACACACACACACACACACACACACACACGCACACGCACAAAGAGAGATAAACAGAGACAGAAACAAAGAGTGAGGCCAATAAAATGAACTAGTGAATCAGAGAACAGGTGGGAGACAGAGGGCAGCCACAGATAGATAGACACGGAGACAGAAAAAAAAGCATCTGAAAAGGAGAGAAGGAGCCAGAGATGAGCAGACAGAGGGAGACTGAGTGCTGTGAACAAAGGGCAGCTGTGTGTCTGTGTGCTGCTTCAGCCCCAACCACACGGAGTCACCACTGGAAAAACCACCCGCCCCTCAGGAAAATGGCACACCAGAGGAAGAATCGCACAGGCCATCAACAGCCTACACTCACAGCATTCCAGCACATAACATCACACATACACATCTCTCTCTCCCTTTTCAGACACATACGAACACACCCTCTCTCTCTCAGGTTGAAATTCAAAAGTGCTTTATTGGCATGCCATATGAACACATATATTATATATCATTGTACACATATTTCAACAGATACAATAAATCATGACAATATGATAATATTCGTTTTCTGAATCAGAAATAGAAGCATATGTTCTGCCAGTGAGACTTTAATAGTATTCTGCTGCTTTCAGGTGCCAAGGTTTTGAGGTTCCCCTTCTTCCTATTGTACCACCATGAGTTTGGTCCCTGTCCATTTGTCCAGCTGGTATAGGCTCTGCCCCTGCTGTCTCAATCCAGCAGGACCTGCAAGATTCTCAGTGCACCAAGACCCGGACTGAGGATGGGACCTGTGCCAAAGACCTTGATGTTTTCCGTATTATGATCATTGTTTGTAAATCCAATCAAGAATTAAATTGTTCATCTTTACTCCTACTTCTTGAGTGTTTCTGATAGAACTCTCTCTGTCTCCCTCTCTGCGTTTTTCTCACACACACACATACACACATTCACAGACATAAAAGTCACACACACCCATGCCACCACAGTGATTACACGGTAAGTTAATATCTCTGTAGGTGAATAGCCAACTTTGAACGCCCACCTTATGTGATGTGTTGCCACACTACAAAGGACGTGTGACAGATGATTATGCATTCGGAGGAACATGTGGAGTGGCGGTGAAGGGCAGTTAAGGCTTCAGTTGTGACACAGGGGCCCAGTGTTGAGTTGTAGGCAGCTGAGAGCATCACACTTTCAGAGAAACACAACAGGAAGGCCTTCACAAGCCTCACAGCATGCCCTTTGTCTCAGACTCCAAGGAACAAATCACAGTAGTTTTCCTTTTCTCTCTCAATTTCTTTTTCTTTCTTTTTTTCTTTCTTTTTTTCTTTATTTCTTTCTTTTTCTTTCTTTCTTTCATTTTCTTTCTTTCTTTCTTTTCTTTTTTTTCTTTCTTTCATTCTTTCTTCGTTTGTGGGTTGTAAAAATGTGGCACGTGGACAACAGCAACTACCCCCAGATCAGAGCCAGCTTAGGTCAAGTGCTGCCCATAGAGCGTAGTGATTGGGGTAGCCATCACTTGGGTTCCATGGGTGGGACAGAATAACTCTCGTAGTATTCAAGGGCATTTCAGACCACCTGGGCATGCGTGTCTGCTTCTGATTAAGTTTTATAGCACCAATTAAACACAACTAATGTGAAATTACATGTACCCAGAATGCCCTGAATTGTTTACGCAGGTCATTTCAAATCATTAGCAGCCTCGTCCTTTTTGCACGTTCAAAGCAAATTCCATGGGTGATGCGCACATCAAATACCACTAACCACAAAAGACTCTGTCTAGCCTCACCATATTCTTGTACAACCCCTTTAATTACTTGTTAATAGGATCCTTGGCAGGATCCGTCTATCTGTATTGTGATAAGAGGAGAGCTTACGAGGACTTGCTTCGCCATGGCAATATTGATGCACTTTGACCTCTGGCCGTCTTTGCAGACTGTGCCACTTCCACTGAGTCATGTGCTAGATAGAGCCCCAATGGACTGATAGCCCCCAGCAGCACACTAATGATGCTCATGACCACAAACCCACTGACTGGTCAGCCCTTATGCATTCACGCACGGACAACACAGTGATATGCCTATCAGCTGGCAAAGAAAGATCACGAGAAAAGAGACAGAGAGATATAGAGAAAGAGATAAGGACAGAAAGGGAGAGAGAGAAAAAGGGAGTAAATTGTGATAAGGTTGATCCAGTATGATCCAGGAGTGCTTTCACTATTGTGGGTCTGTGGTGTATGACGTATTCAGGGGCAGCTTTTCTAGGTCAGGCTGAAGAAAGCCTTAGCTTCAGCTCTATATTTACCTTTGCTGTATGAAGAGCTAGTGATGCTGTAATACACTCAATATAGTGTAGTTTCACTAGACAGCCGTTTATATATAACACTAACAACTGTTGCTTCATTTATAATTCCATAGCTAAAACACCAAATCTGTCAATCTTAAAGTTAACACTAAAACTGGATATTGTTATTTTTTATTATTATTGTTATAATGTTATTTTACCCCCAGTTACTGTATGTTGCCTCTGTCTAATAGGAATAGACTGACATGTTAAGATATTTAGAACTTGAGGAGCTTCATCGATCACACATGTCAATACGAAGTGTTTTGGAAGTTCTAGTTGTTAATTATTACATTTGTACAAGCAATAAAAAAGAGAGAGAAAGAGAGCTACTGACAACTGCATGACCCCTACCTAATACCCTAATACCCCAGACGCTGCACGGAGAGACCCCATGTAGTTAGTGTGCTCTCAGGTCTGGGGTGACCCTGTGATCCACACAGGTCTTGGACACAGTGATGAGATGGATAGCTTATATGGATAGCTGAGGGATTGGTATGTGTGCAAGCATCAGGGGTCTCTCCTACAGACTTGTAAAGGCCTCGTGCTGAGGGACAGCTCTCTCTCTCTCACACACACACACACACACACACACACACATACACACAGACCGCCCTCACACACACCTATTCAAACAAACACAGCTACATTATGAGTTGTAACTAGTCTAAGATGCCTGAGGGCCTGTGGCAGGGAGAAGGTGTGGGAGAGAGAGAGAGATGCCAACACAAACACAACACTAGTGGGCACTTCCTCTCTCTCTCACACACACAGACACACAAATAAACAAACACAGAGAGAGAGAGATAGTCCAACAGAAACACAACACTGGGCACTTCCTCTCTTCTCTTCTTCTTATCTCCCTCGCTCTCTACCTCCTCCCCTCCTTCATTCAGCCTCTGCTGACACAGCTGCATGCGGTATACACTGCCTGAACTCTGACGGTAAACACAGGACATGTGTGTATGTGTGTGTGTGTGTGTGTGTGACAGAGAGAGAGAGACAGGCAGAGAGTAAGTGTATGTGTTTTTTCTATAAATACACGTAGCTTCCTGCGAAAAAGAGAGAGGCTGAGAAAGACACATGGGCGATAACAACGCTAACACGGAAACATAATCCAGCAAAGTAAATAAGGAGGAACGGAACCAGTCATGGTCATGTTTACAACTCCTCGGTGGAAATTCACTTCATACCCATGATTCCTGTTGAGTGCTTCACAGCTCTTTAACAATAACCTCACCATGTCCAAGATAAATCAACAGATCAATGTTATTGTTCTCACTCTCCAGTCATGTTTGCAGTGGGAAGCTGAAGTAAACGGCCGATAGATTTTGGTAAATGATAAATGTCCAGCAGGCCGGACAGGAAGTGAGCTCACCCCCTGCAGGATGTGAGGAGTTATTTCCCCAAGTTTGGCTAGTGGTGTGAGGAGCTGTATCTGCCAACAGTCTCTCTGGACTGCTTTGTCATCTGTATTCCCCTCTATGGATGAATCAATGTTCCTCATAATGTTGATGGCCAGCCATTCATTTAAAACTTACAACTTTATGAATACTTTATACCCTAAAGTCACTTATAGTGCTCTATATATCATATAGCATAGCATATCAATCTATAACAGCCTATTTCAGCACATTGTTTTCCATTGTTTCTGTGTGGAAGTGTGTGTGTCTGTGGGGATATGGGTATGTGTGTATGCGTGTGTATGTGTGCGTGCGTGCATATGTGTGTGTCAGTGTGTGTGCACACACACATGTGAAGAGAGTAAGAGCAGGAGCATGAGATGCCAAATGAGTAACGTCCTCTTATGCATCAAATAGATTTGTTTTACAAAAATAAACTAAGCAGACTTCATAGATGTACAGTAAGTGCCAGTAATCCTAACTCACGGTTCCTCCTACTCACATCTGACCTGGAACTGAATGGCCACGCTAAGATTCCTGTAGGTGTTTATAAACTCAGTCTCCTTCTCTCACATCTAATTGTGTCATTCTTGTATATTGGGATAAAAATATCAACCTTAAAATAGACCTAACTTTTCCGGGACACCTCTGAGCTGTTTCATCATCAGACTCTCCGATAAGACAAAGACAACAGCACAGCTTTAAAAAATCCATGGTAAGATATGAATAGTTGGGGACAGTCCCAATGATTGGTCATTTACTCAAAGACAGGGTATAAACTATGACAACAAAGACTCATTCAAACCACAAAGCTGTCTGTGGGGTGATGTTTTGAGGGCTCGCTACTGAAACAGAGATTCCTGGAAGCGATTTACTGCTAAGGGTCAGCCCAGAGTTGAGCTTCACTGGAAACATTGTGTTTAGGACCATGGCTATAGTGGCTAACTATCGGAGAGAAAATCAAATTAGGTGTCTTAAATGAAGCCCTAGGCCCCATTAAAATCAGGAGACAGGCACTCTGAGACAGACACAAGATGGACACTTGATGTGTGACCACTCTTGTGTCACGCACTTTTTTGCCCCGAAGCAACAGGCATAAAATCCGGACTCATGTTGACTTTTTATACGGCCCTTTCAGATCCATCAAAGCTGGCCATTTATGCTGACAATCCAGCGTGAGCTGAGATCATAGCCTTTAATGGACACATAAAGGAAGCCTGTGTGTCAGACCGTAGCGTTAAAAGTGACCCCTCTGGGCCCAGGGGTAATGGCTGCCGCTGAGCTTAACAGGCGTGAGAGAGCCAGCCCTCGGGTTATGTAAGGCTGGAGCCAGCGTGGTCTACAGAGTTGAGGGCTCTGTCTGAAGGGCAGCCCACCCTCTTCCACCCAACAACCATCCCCCCTCCCTCCGTGGGGTAAGGCAAGGTAAGTTTATTTACATAGTCCAATTCATAAACAGGAGACTCAATGTGCTTTGCATAAATAAAAGCAAAGGGAACATCCAAAGGAGAGACAAACAAAGTGCTGAATAATCAAATATAAAGAATATCATTAAAAAAAACATATGTTTTACTCAGTAGAGAGGGCCCTCTGCACTTCTGCCATAAGCAAACTAGCCCTTCCTAACCATGGAACGTGAATCCTCCAGCTGGCAATTATGAGGGGATTAAACTATCCTCTAGGAGAGCCCAGCAACATCAAAAACGAGCCCTGACCCAGATGATCATCTCATTTAAGTCTAATTATCCATCTAAACTCCCCTGGGGAAGATCATCTGAGGAAAGGTGATGGCAATTTAGTTTTTAAGAACTGGGAATGGGAAAAGCTGAGGCTACTAGATTGGCGATTTAGGGCCTGTTTTTAAACTAAACAAGGGGGAAGAGTAAGGTTCACATAATGTTTTTCTATTATCCCACACCATTTGCTGAAGGGCAGATAAGACGTACTAACTATTGCCTGCTGACCTCTCTCTAACACACACACAGAGAGAGAAAGAGGAACATTTGGCAGGAAGAGTAGAGCTCTGACAAGCATCTGTGAATTGGTTAGCTCTCTGTGACAAACTCATTAGCAGTTCCAGAGAGCCTTAAGCTAGTGTGTACCAGCACCACGGCACATATAGATCCTCAAATGGACATGACGTTCCTGTCCTGGCAAGATGTTGTTTACATCGCTAGATGTGCAAGGACCCCACAAGGACTCATTGAAAAATTACCATATTATTCTTAAATACCCAGTGTGCCTTACAGGTCTAATCACACCCTTAGGCCAATGACATACATAATGGGCAACTTTGTGAGTGTCTGGGATGGGCAGCTATGGAAAACCTTGAGCATGAAACAGAGCATTATGCATCACCACTAGTGAAAACTTTGAGACCCCTACAACAGAAGTGAGATGTTTCCTGGTCATCTTCTCTGCAATTCAAGATGTCCTGCAACTGTGAGACAAATTCACTGCTTTGTCTAAAACAAATATTCACCACACACAGAAGTGTGTGTATGTGTGTGTGTGTGTGTGTGTGTTTGTGTGTGTTTCTCCAGTCACATAACTTACACTCAGACACAACTGGTCCAATTTACCTCAACATTTCACAATATCTTGGTCCTCCAACATGACCAGAATCCATCAAGATCTTGAATTTTGTTAGTGTTCATGAAGCTTCATGTGTCCTCCCTGCTAGGTGCTGGGCCCAGTGTCCCCTCAGAGCCTCCGCTGGCTACACGTGGTGGACAGGCCTCCTGTGGTCTCCTGCAGAGAGGGACTTTGACCACACAGCAACTGTTAGCCCACAGCTTAGGGGTTCCCATATTAGTTTGTTTACCAACAACAGATGCTTGAAATAGTGGGGAATTTCCACAAAAGGAGAAAATGGCATCAATAAGATTTGTTTTTCTCATATGGGTGTTTTGAATAATGCAGCTTTAATGAATGGCATCTTTGGTTGTGATACTAACACAAATGTGACATGTTCATAATCACCACTCATTGAACAATGAATCTGAATCAGCATATTCTCTCCCTTAAGATTGGCTTCTCCATCTGAGTTAAGGTTCTGCTCTATTTGTTTTCTCATTCAAGTTTTCTTTCTGATTCCTTGCCTTAACTGATGGCTTACCAGGATTGTAAATTTGATTTTGTGAGCGTAATTTGAGATGATACTCAGTGCTCATGACGTAAATAACAAAAGAACTGAATTGAATGACTGTGGCCTGTAATGGGAGCCACAGAAATGAGTCGTCCTCCAGGATGGGGAAAAAGGAAAGGGATAGGGTCATGCTGCACTATGTGCCAATCTCCTCCATCTGCTGTCCGTACAAGCCCTGTCCACTTAGCGGCATGTTTGGGGCAGGTACAGGGCGATGACAACCCAAAGAAAAGGGGACATCTGTCCAGGACAACCACCCAAAAGCCTAAACAGAGGCCAACACAACAGGGCATGTCATCACAGGTTAAAAACAATAGCTCTTTAAAAAGAGAGAGAAGGAGAAGGAGAGCGAGAGATAAACAGAGAGAGAGAGTGAGAGAGAGAAACAGAGAAAGAGGAAAGGAAGTTCCTGTATGTGATGACTGGCGCTGAATAGAGAGACAAAGAGATGAAATGGCCAGAGGAGTGGCTGAGCGGTGTGACTTGCCACATGACCACTTCAGCCATTACTGACGCCACGTTTGACGGACCGGAGGGAAGTCCCACCCCTGATCCACCCTCCAGACACATAGGAGAGCAGTGGACCAGACAGCGAGACAGGAAACAGCTGAACTGCTGACAAAGGAGAGTGTCAGAAGTCAAATGTAATGACAAACATGGGATATCTGCAGGTTTTAAATGATGCAAAACTGGAGCCTTGGGGGGCGTTCACACTGGCATCTTTTTTCACCTCCAAAACACGAGCATTCCGAAGTAGTGAGTGTTAAAAACATGCGAGGTACAAATTGATTGTGTAAATGTTGTAGCTATGATACATTATATTTAGCCAGGGCTCTCAAGTTTTGAGGACAGGCAAGAGTGAGATCCCCCCCCCGTCCGAGGGTTAAAGGGGTGGCTGGTCAGACTGGTTGGTTGCGAGAATGGGGGTGTTTCATTAATAATACTACAACTTTTTGTTGCTGTTATTAATATGCCTTCAGATGTTCCAGTGTAACAGAGGTTGTTTCATCAGCCGCTCACGACCCTTGAACCCGCCACCTCAACACACACCGGCATGGGAGTCGAGCGCTCTAACCACTGAGCTAAAAGCCCAAGCTTCCAACTCAGCGGTTAGAGCCGTTCTTAAGGTTAGGGGTGTGAGGATTTACACGCGCAACTATCACCAGCTAGCATACACCAGCCCCAGGTCGGTTACCAGTTGATCCAATATTAGTTGTGCAGAAATATAGCCCATCTTATACACACCAATTGACTTGAAATAGAAATTATAGAATTATAGAAAGTATAGATTTGTATTTTTTGTAATTGTTCCACATTTAGTGTAGTCATATCAGATCCTGAAGTAGCCTACAATCCAAATGCAAGCATGAAACTTCAGAGTACTATTGATCTACTTTTGCACACAGCATGACAAGACCTAATGCTAGGACTCAAGTCATATCAAGTCAAGACCTAGAGGGCTGAAATGTGGTCAGTTCAAAGATGCTTGTTATCTGGTAGAAAAAGAAAAGAACAATCTAGCCTTTGTAACTTTGTGTCAGTACATCACACAGTTATTCTAATTGTTTTCCAACAGTGCCTCAGCTTTCCAAAAGAGAGCAGGCATTTGATATTGGCTTAAGTATGTAGGAGCAATGCCCTCCTAAGTCAAAATGGGGCAAAAGTATAATTTATAATTGCTCAGATTTCAAAAGAAAAGATTTGACACATGGCATTAACAATTCCATAATGGGCCTTTTCACCACCTCTGAGCATCCACTAACCTGGACCTTTTCGGGGGCTTTCCTCTCAGGGTGAATGAGAGAATACTTAATTGCTTTTTACCTGACATTTTTGAATACAGATGCAATGATAAATGCATCCATGGCCAGGATATAATTATATAATATGACATGATTTTAAAAGTGACCTATAACAATAGGCTATGCAATAAGCTACTATTCAAACGAACACTTAAATTATATTGTTCTTAAACAACGAGTAGGAAAACTAACTAATGAGAGATTGAAATGAATGAAGTTATTACCTGATTATCCTGTTCTCTTCCAACTCCACCTCGTTTACCATATGCATTCACCGAAGGCCGAGACTGCTCACGAAACTGAAACTCAGAGTTCGCCCGACAACAAAACAAAACTATTTCCTGATTGGTTGAGAAATCCAATTTTCTGATTGGCCGATAGGTTAGTAACTGAACAGCAGCTCTCTGAGCTGAATGAGCGTACAGACAGCAAGTTGTGTGACACCTTTGTAAAATATAGCCCTTAGAAATTTCTGTGCGGGCAAGTTAATAATTTCTCGGAGTGAGAAATGCCATGTGTGGCGTGTGAGCGTGTGAAGTAATTGAAATGCGTGTGTCTCACGCTCAATGCGTGAGACTTGAGAGGTCTGATTTAGCTAAATCGCTAGCTTCCTGTAACGATATACGATTTGAAACCGAAATCGCGACATTCATATCCACGATACTGTGTCGCGGTGTGAAAAGGCAGAATCGCGACACACTAGTGTTTCTAGTGTTTCACGCAGTGCTTTGCAGCTTACACGGCTGCAAAAGCAACCCACATCTCCCTACTTTGAACGTCAACAAATAAATAAATAATAATTTCATACCTCTCCTTGCTTTCATTGTAGACTATGTGTGCAACTTTACCAAACAGTATAGAAGTAAACCCCCTCTCCTTCCCCGCTCTCTCGCGCTCCCTCCCTCTCACTCTCCCTCCCTCTCCTGCTCAATGAACACGCAACTTAAATAAAACATTCACAATCGTGAAAGCAAGGACGCATAGAAGACGACTAGCTAAATTACTATTAAATCCGCTTAGCATCATTAGCATGCTGCACATATTTGTTTAAAACTCTTGCATGGAAGTTGACTGATCATCTCAATACCAACGTTTCCCAAAAGGGCCTGTCCCAAGGAGAACAAGCATTACCTTGAAACTTAAACACACATGGGGAAACTGAACAGTCCAATCATGATAGGCTAAGCTACCCAACTATGCTACTTTGTTTACAATATTTCCAGGCTTCAACCAGACAGCTGAATTAAAGAGGTAGAGTTGTAATAAAAAATAGTAGGCCTAGGCTATTCTGCATAGTGTGCTGTCATAAATATCAGTCATTCAGAAAAATATTTTTATATCATGATATAAAATAATAGATATATTATATTGTAATCCTCTGGTGTTCTAAGGGAGGCTATTAAAATGTTATTTAATAAAATGTCTAGCCCCCCCCCCCCCCAAAAAAAAAAAAAGAAAAATCGAGATTCGTATCGAACCGTGGGTCAAAAATCGTGATACAAACCGAATCGTGAGGTTGGTGTATCGTTACAGCCCTACTGACTTAGCTAAGGCAGGCAGCTAAGCAACAACCGTTTATTGAAAAAAACACTGCCTCAAAAGTTGAACTATTTTTAACTTTCAGCGCCTCACCCTTTTATAAACGTGAGGCACGTTGCAACGGTCAGTCGCACCATTCCATAGGAAACAACTGAATTTGAGCACCCCCCCCCCCCCCTTAAACCTCCATTTTATTTTAGTTGAGATAAAAAGGGAAAAAATAAACTAGTGAGACTCAAACACCAGCCATGTCTTGGCTGACGCAATACAGTACATCCAATCTCAAATCACTTAGACCAGAACAGTCATGAATGGCATGTAGATACACTAATTTGTAGAGAACTAGGTGGCTGTCGTCCTTACCTCATACAGTATCAACATTTTCAAGGTCAGTTTTTACCCTGTGATTAGCACTCTGAACACAGAAACCCTGTTTTGCAGACTGTAGATTACTGTATTTGGTTAAGTCATTATATAGTGTTGATTATGACTAGACAACACCATAGCTGTGTTGTCTAGTCCAATCAGAGTGCTCAGTGGTCTAGTTCATTACTCTCATGTCTGTCCTACATACAGTTCTCGTGTGTTCATGCTCATTTTGGTCTGATCCCTGACAGACTAATTTCTACACAGACTAATTTCCTTAGCCTCTCTCTCTCTCTCACACACACACACACACCTTTTTGTAAAATATCTCTCTCCTGTCTCTCCTGCCCTCCATGCAGAGCCAGGCCCTTGACAGACTCCCCCAGTCTGGTTTGCATTCTCAGTTATCCTGCTCTTCCAAAACAGCTCCCTGTGATCAACACACCTTTGATGTCTGCCCTGTTTCCCGCCAGCGTCCAGCTTCAGCTTTGAGCGGGAGCCAGTCAGCTCTGGCTCCGACATGGACCTGATGCTGGCACTGCGCTCTGGATGGAGTGGAAACAGAGTCCAATTCTCAGATGTTTTCATATCATCTACACAAGGCAAAGAGGGAGTAAAGAGCTAAAACAGCATTAGCACTTTAGTTCCTAATTTATTTACTGTGCGGTGAGAGCAGGGTGACAAAAACACAAAAATTTGGCTTGACAAAACAAGGCTTTTTACTGAACATGCTTCTAGTCTTTCTCCATCAGTATGTGTTCAGGTTTATACTGTACACTGGCTGTGTGTGTAACTCCAGACTAACACTGACGTAAAGAAGTACTGTTTTAACATGAAAGAGGTCTTAACAGAAAAAAAATACATCTTTCACGCCTTTCACAGCTTCCCAGCCTGGACCTTCCGCTCTTTAATAGCTAATGTCCATATTGCCCAAGACCGCCTGGTCGCCAGACTCCTCAAACAGTAAAAATGTGTCGTAAAATAGCCTTTTCAGTGAGGAGGCTCTGAGGTCATTAAGGAGGCTCTGTTTTCATCTTCTCTCCTCCCTTACTGTGAGGATGCTGGTTATTACTGGAGGTGGAATTGTTGACATGGAACAGACTCCACAGTGACCCACATTCAGCATGTACTACGCAAGTCTAAGCAGGTTTGAATGTTTGTGTTGTCAGAATACTTGACTGTGTTTCTTTAAAGCTACTGGACAAGGGCCCCAGCTGTGGCGCAACTGGTTGGGGCACCTGCACTGTACGCCGGCGACCCGGGTTCAATTCCCGCCCTGTGGTCCTTTCTGGATCCCACCCCAACTCTCTCTCCCACTCACTTCCTGTCATTCTTCACTGTCCTGTCATTAAAGGCATAAAAAGCACCCCCCCCCCCAAAAAAAAAGCTACTGGATGAGAAGATTTCCTATCTCCTTTTTCCTCCCTCTCTCTCTCTCTCTCTGGCCCTAAAAACACTTGTTCCGCCTCATGTGAATCACACACTCTCTCACAAACTCCCTTATTAGACGAGTGTGGCGTGTTTGTCGTCCAGTCCTCGCTTGACGTCGTCGCAGAGATAAGCACGCAACCTCAACCCCAACCCAGCACACTCAGGGCCATCTGGAGATACACACGCCCCAAGGCACTGTTATCCTCAGCAAAGCACCCACTCATCTCTCTCTCTCTGTTTTTCTCTCTTTCTCTCTCACTCTATCCATCCCCCTCCCGCATCCAACACAAATATTGGTTTTAATAAGAGAAGAGTATTGCATTCAGTGCATTCTCGGGCCCTGCCTCACTCGTTTCCTGATCCTCAACGGCTGGAGCTGTTATCAGAGGCAAACAATGGACACAGAGCTGCAGGCCATGTGTCATAAGTTGGAGAAAGGGGAAAATAAAGAGGGGGAATATTTGCACCTCTGAAGTGCTTAGTCTTTTCTTTCTGTGGACTGATATATTAGTCAGAACTATGCCACGTCAGAGTTTAACTAAACTAACCTGGAGAGTAGCAAGTAACCCCCCCACACACACCACCACCACCCCCATACACACACACACACACCTCAAATACCGCTATCTGTGAGAGCCAAAACAACCTGGCCTACTGATGTCAACAAGAGAGAACAGGCTGGGAAGCGAAAATTCCTCTGGCATTCGGTTAAGCTCTAACTCCCTCCTTTCTTATTTCTCTATCCCACCTTCTCTATCCCTCCCTCTTTCTCTCTCTCTCTCTGTTTCTTTCTGTCTCTCTGTCTCTCTCTGGCTTGTGCTTGTTTCTCTTCTGTGGGATTTGCTAACATTAAACAATGTGAAGGCATGGTATTTCTCACCAGATACAAACCCCAGATAAAGAAGGATGGGGAGAGAGAGAGGGGTCAGTGCAGTCAGATAGAAGGGGGCAGGAGCTGGGGAGCTAGCAAGAGATTTTGCCCCATGTGAAAGTACTCCCCATCGTATGCAGCCACACACCCCAGCAGTCATCCAGCTCCGGGATAACTCTGGTTCTTCATTCAGTAAACATTGAAGCTGAACATGGTTTATTTGGCTTCGTTTGTTAAAATATTCCAAATTGTTGATTGATTAAAATGGTAACAATTTGTCCAAATCAGTTTTTCTCCTGAACAGGCTCTGCCAGAACCATTTCTGTGTGTTTGCAAACATTCATTGTGGAATCAATGGGATTGAAAATCTGTCTGAAAATGTTAGCGAATGTTTGCCTCTCAGTGCTGTGTGTGTGCACTCTTAAAACGAATGTGTTGAAAACAACACAACTTGCGTTGTTTTTAACACATCTCTTTGTCCAGATAGGGACAACACATTTTGTGTTGTCTTTTTTTAAATTTGTTACACAATATGTGTTGAAAGTAACACAACTTGTTGTCTAGATGTGTCCAGATAGGGACAACACATTTGTTTTAAGAGTGTGTGTGAGAGAAAGAGAGGGGGGGTGGTGGAGCAAACACTTTACTTGGGACAACCATGATTAACAGTGAAATGTAAGGTTCACCATATATTCATAGGTATTGGGTTAAATGACATAAACATACATATAAACAGTGAGGAATTGTGATTTAGCCAAGGCCTCCCAGGGTTGTTTGCAAAATGCTTATTCTCGATATTGTGACTTCCGGTTTGGGACAACACTGTGAAAACAAATGCATGGACAACTGAAGTTAATGAAAAAATGACACCGTATATTTGGCCATTTAGTTGGGTCATTTTTCTATTAGCCGTCTGTAAGGTCACTCACTTAATCCAGCTGTCATCAATTTCAAACTTTTGCCGTTCTATCTAGCTAATCAGAATAGTTATACAACATTTGTAATGAACAAAGACAACCACATGCTTTGGTTTACATAAAGTGCAGCCCATAGACTGCACTTTATGTCAAGAGGAAATGACGATATGAGAACATTAAGAATAGGCCTTACTGTGGGAAAAAATAAACACCTGTCGGACCACTTGGATAATTGCTTTTTTGACACCTAACAGCTTGTGCTGCCTGTGCATCAAAGAGATCAACAAATGCAGACAAATGGCCACATAACACATCCAACCATCAGAAACGTCATGTGAACCTCAGGGTCAAATGTTCAGGTTTGGAATGATTTCTTATTTCTCTCTCTTTTATTTCATGTACTGAACATGGTGTATTTTATGTAAAATTCTAAACAGAGAAATGGTATATTACATCACATTTGTTTTTTTTTATTTACACTGTATTCTTACATTCAAATCACTAATAGATAGATAGATAGATATACTTTATTGAACCCTAGAGGAAATTCAAGAAGATAAATAGATCTTGGTCTATCGTGAAAAATCGCCGGAATTTTCCTTTAAGCCTCGGTGACAGAAAACAGCATGTGACTAATTGTCATGTGATTAGAACGACATGATGGGTGGGCAGGCTTTCTCCCTGTGGGGCAATCTGGCAGTGATTGTTTGACCACAGATTTTCTTGTGTTTACAGAGGAACCTCTTCACACATGGGACATGACAGCATCAGGCCCAGATCAGGGTCACCTCTGGGCTGAAAGCAGAGATATCTATCTATCTATCTATCTATCTATCTATCTATCTATCCATCCATCCATCCATCTATCTATCTATCTATCTATCTATCTATCTATCCATCCATCTATCTAGCGCTGTGTAAACAGAAGCCTGTACTCCACTGGCCATAAAGCGAGTGCACTGGTCTCCTCAGCTGCCCTGATGGGGCGGGGGGGGGGGGGGGGGGGTCCACTGCTCGTGGCCCTGCTATGCGACGCTCATGTGGCGGGAACATTAGCGACAGACATTTAGCAGGAAGTCTAATCCCGCTGGAGCCACGGACGTGCGTGGCGTCAAACAGGTCAGGGACCCCAGTGCCCCACATGCGGGGAGTAGCAGGAAGCCTGTCGGTCGGGGGTGTCGGAGGGGGGCATTTGGAGCAGAGGTCAGGGGTATCTGGTCTGGGGGTCAGGAGGGTATCGGGTTACGGCACACAGATGTGGGCAGTGAGGGGCAGCTACGGTTACCCAGGGGTATAAGAGCCCATAGGCCGTAACCCCACATCACATATAGCCACAGTGTATTTGTGTCAGGAAAGAGAGCAAAAACAAACCAAATGGTGATTTAAAAAAAAAAAAAAACCTAGTCTCACCATTTTGCAGTCGCAGCTCTAGCACTTCCCTGGTAATGACATTGCATCTATTTACCGGATTCACCTAAAACCAGGACTGTTGTGGTTTTGGATAGAACCTCTCAGAGCATATTGCCAGGAGTGTCCTCAATTAATCTGGTCTTGATTTATGCACAATTGAAAAAATATAATGTCCGCAACACTGCTTTTGACTCCCAATTATTTAATGCAACGTTTCGACCCTGCTGGGTCTTCTTCAGGCAAATGGATGAAATTGATTTATGCACAAACCATAGATTTTACTTTCAGTCACGGAGTGCACTTCAAAACATCCAATTTCAATAACCAGAGAGAAATCAGAAGACATAAACAACATCTTGATTGCATTTTTATAGATCATCGTAGTAACTAATTTAGAGCAAATGGAGTGCAATACTGCTAAATTAATTTCAAGTATATTTTGTACCTCTGGCTGAACCCACTACTGTAATGTGTGTGTGTGTGTGTGTGTGTGTGTGTTGGTGTGTGATGCATGGGCATCTCCATGTGTGTGTGTGTGTGTGTGTGATGCATGGGCATCTGTGCGTGTGTGTGTGTATGGTGTGCATGTGTGTGTTATGTGTGGGCATCTGTGCGTGTGTGTGTGTATGGTGTGCATGTGTGTGTTATGTGTGGGCATCTGTGTGTATGCACATGTGCTCTTTGTCTCGCTGCACTCCTGTCTATTCTGTCAGGACGTTGGAAAGGAATGAAAAACAGGTGTGTGAAACATTTGGATGGCTTCTCTCCCTTTCTCGCCTCTCTCTCTCTCTTTCCTCCCTCTCTCCTTCTCCCCCCTCCCCCTCTCTCTCTCTCTCTCTCTCTTCCCTCTCTCTCTCTGTAGCTTTTGCAGTTACAGGCCCAGCGCTATCTTTATGACAGGAGTTCTGGGAATAAGTGGAGGGAGGGCGAGTCCCAGAAGGGGCAGAATAACAGTGCCGATTACGGCCGACCAGAGGCCAACGCACCACTTCACCTCCCACTCCTCAGCCTCCGTGGACACCACATGATAGGACTCCCATTAGATAGATATATAGATAAGTAGATAGGTAAATAGATAGATAGATAGGTTTTATTTTATATATACTCTTTTGATCCCGTGAGGGAAATTTGGTCTCTGCATTTATCCCAATCCGTGAATTAGTGAAACACACTGCACACAGTGAACACACAGTGAGGTGAAGCACACACTAATCCCTGCACAGTGAGCTGCCTGCATCAACAGCGGCGCTCGGGGAGCAGTGAGGGGTTAGGTGCCTTGCTCAAGGGCACTTCAGCCGTGGCCTACTGGTCGGGGTTCGAACCAGCAACCCTCCGGTTACAAGTCTGAAGCGCCAACCAGTAGGCCACAGCTGCCCAGATAGATAGATAGATAGATAGATAGATAGATAGATACTTTATTCATCCCGAGGGAAATTTTGGAACTGTACTTTACTGTACATTACTGTACTGACCTGACACTCATCACACCTTTAACGTGTCTAGGATGACCTGTTGCCACTCTGCTGCTGTGCTGCCCTGTGCCTTTACTTTCTTTGGTTGTAGGATAGTCCGTGATTCACATTAGTTTTGGCTATCACCGCAATTAGGCTACTAAACGCAAGGCTTACACAAGTTCTAGGCTATTCTGTCGCCACATTTATAATATTGCTACAGTATAAAACCTTCGTTAACAGTCAATACGTTTGCCTGCATCAAATCGCGCATTCGCATTCAGTGTGCTACCATCGGCTTAACGTGAGTTCTAAGCGTCTTTGTATGCTTATATCTGATTTCACTCGACTATGAATGCATGTATATATGTTGTAAGCAGTGATGCCAGTAACGCGGTACTTAGTAACGCATTAGTCTATTTTGACCACTTTTTTCAGTAACGAGTAATCTAACGCTACTATTTACAAACCAGTAATCAGATTAAAGTTGTGTGTGCGTTACTATTTTTGTCATTTTCCTTAATAAAAATATATATTCTTTGCTTTCTTCTTGTCTTGGGGATTATTGTCATGTAGGCTATGCTCATGCTCACGTTTTCAGCATGAGGACAATTCACGTGCACACAAAAGTAAACAACAATGGAGGGAGAGAGAGATGCACATTTCATCAGTAATTCATTACTTTGAGTTTGTGTCAGCTAAACATGACAACATTAAGGTACATTGTACATTCTGTGCTGGCGACAAAGTGCTGTCTAGCTAGACATCCCAAGTCTCCCGAAGTTTTGGGAGTCTCCCACATATTGATAGCGGCTTCCTGACGCCCGCAAATTACATAAAATCTCCCGGAACCTAGAGCGAACAAGAGCACGCAAGCCAGACCGGACTTCAAATCAAAGATTCTAGAATCTTTGCTTCAAATCGCGTGTGCATAGCTTAATGAGCACACAACGGAGAGGGAGAGAGAGAGGAGTGGTGCGTTTGTGCCTGAAGCGCATCCAAGACAGAGAGCATCCTGGTCTGTTTTGCTAAATCAACCAATCAGTTTTCAGTGTAAGTGCTTATATCTCTTTTCTCCCAAACATAATTAATCAGTTCAGTCAGTGTATCTAGGAACAGAAGCGTCATGGCAGCGTCAGTGCCCCTCAAAAAGGAAGATTTAAGACCCATTTCACATCAGACTACACAAAAGTGTACCCAATTGTCTCAAAAGATTAAAACATAATGATAATCTTGCACGCTGCACTGTTTGTAACAGCGACTTTAGCATTGCTCACTGCAGGTTAAATGATTGCAAAAGACTTGTTGAGGTGAGTTTAACAAGTGTAATTTCATTTGCATAGCCTATTACTCAGGCCTAGGCTACCAGATTGCTAGTTGCCAAAGCTACATGAAAAAAAAAAAATCTACATATTTTACTATAACAATTTCTATCAATAGGCCTTCCTTATTTGGTGTACTTAGACATTATTGAACAAACATCTGAATTTCAGTATCTAAGTAGGTTAGGTTGGGATGTCTGCTATACATTGCTTATAAAATGCACTTCCAGTAGGCCTATAGTGAGTATTGACAAAACCGGTTATCATTTTTATGTTGAGGCGTTGGGGGTGTCGGCAGCTGCTGAAAGTAACTAATAAAGTAACTTGTAATCTAACTTAGTTACTTTTAAAATCAAGTAATCAGTAAAGCAACTAAGTTACTTTTTAAAGGAGTAATCAGTAATCAGATTACTTTTTCAAGGTAACTGTGGCAACACTGGTTGTAAGACATGTAAAATAAATGAATGACACTGGCACTACGCACAAATTAATGTAGCCTAAACTTACACCGCACTTTAATAACTTAAGTTTTCTCATGTCACTGACAGTAATGCAGGGTTTCCCGCAGCATTTTGCAGTCAAGGCAGCGCCTTGGCAAAACAAGCCTGCCGCCTTAACTACATTGTCAAAAAAAAAAAAACGTGTTACTTTGTCCTGTTTTCTCCCTTTCATTCCAAACCGTGACCAACGCCAATCTCCCTTCTCCGCAGAACGCATTAAAAAATAAGGTGTCATGATAAGAAAAATAATCATATATTATGTGATATGCCTCATATCATATGTGATATGCCTCCGAATCAGGGGGTCGTTTCTAGAAAGCATCGTTTGCTAACTTGCGTCGCAACCTTGGTAGTACGCTCCATCGTTCTTGGATTTGGTGTTTCTAGAAAAGGTAGTTCGAACTCTCAATCGCAAAAAAGGACGCAAAGTTTGGTCGTTTGAACTACTGCCCCTAGGCAGTCGCAGGTGTCGTTCCTTGGTAGTTCCTGTTGGTGTCCGGAGCGCCTAACCAAAAATCACAACCGCCTAACCAAAATTTGCGAAGTGGATGTTTATCTCGTGACTCAATGATTGATCTATCCTGTAGCTTAATTTTGATTAAGACACGGACTCCCCTACTTGGGTCATTCTTGCTATTTATGTTAATTTAAGTATTGCCTTGCTTTTAGTATTATAATCTTCACAGACATTTAATATCAGCAGTGCTAAATGGTGTAGTGGCTAAAGCAGATGACTTATTATCCCAACGTTGTAGGTTCGATTTTCTGATGTGAGATTTTCCTCTCGCTACCTGCAGGTGAACTGGTGTGACACGATATATTGTACCTATGGTCTCTCGATGTAGAGTAATTGTATACATAAATATGTATGGTCAAATATTGTCTCGTAGGCCTACTCTTACTCAGAGATGAAAAGAAGAGATAAGATGCGAACTCCGGCCGAGCGCGCAGTGCACCGACGCGCTGCCGTTAAGCTACGGGACAGTTGATAATCTATGGGATACCCAGACATTTGTCCAGGCTATATATTTTTTCCAACATAGATATTTAACACAAATAATGGCACATATTGGTCGGCTTCAGTAAAATGTCTTATATACTTATACTATATTAATAGGTTTAGATTTTTGCAGATGATAATGGCAATGCCAGCATTAATCACTCGGTTTAAATGAGAAAAATGTCAACATAGGCTGTGGCAGAGAATTTCTAGGGGGTGGGGTATTACACGTTGCCACTGTTTCCACCAATGATATCTATCGCTGCATCATCAACAACGTTGTTGGAACTACTGTTCGAACGTCGGAGGTAGCGAATTGCGACACAGGTACGATGCTTTCTGGAAACAGGTGTAACAATGTCGTTGTTTGGTCGCAAGTTGCGTTGTACCATGGTGGTTGAGCAACGTCGTTGCTAACTTTTCTAGAAACGACCCCCAGAGCTAGTGAGCAGAGCTGAGCGGTGCAAATATCTTGCTCCTCGTTCTCAAGAATCAGTCAAATCGCGAAAAGCCACAGCTCCGTTTAATTGTCAGGTGTGATGAAATGCGTTCATATTCCACTTTTTATGTCATAAACGTTGCAGGCCTATGGAAAGGTTTAGTGGTAGGGTTTTCCAATGATCAAGTTGTTGCTTCAATTTGTGTTTTAATTTATGCGACGCACCGATGCTGGGTTCATCCGTTGGCGCAAGTTTAAAATATTTAGCCAACTGCGTGATTTGTCATTTTCGTTATTTTGGCAATTAATCCCGACTGATCCCTTTAGTTAATGTTGCCAGGCTTGTTTGTTGTTGCACTATCAGTGTTGCAGTCTTTTAAAATAAATGTTCTGAGTGAAATATATTGCCGTTGCTCTTAGTTCTTTGGGACCGGGGAGCTAAATTTACCTGACGCGAATTTGACCGGAGAAGCGGCCGAGTAAACAGCCACCTGCTCTCAGCACAGTGTTGACTTGCGCGTCTAATCGGACGCGCAAGACTGACAATAGACGGGCGTAGGCCCATCCAGGCCCATCCGTGCCTACGCGTATGCTTTCTAAATTATTTAGCTAACTCCATCCCCATCAACGAACTATGGCCAATATCTTTGAAATGTAACGGTCTTGGTTTTATTAGTGGGCATGCCTCAGACTCGTGTTGTGAGCGGTATGGGAGCGGAACAGAGCGGCCACTCCGGCCTCTAAATTAAAAAGCGCTCCGCGCTCAAATTCCAGCCATATTACACAAAACTATAAAATGATCTAAACTTCATTCACTCTCGGTGTATAGATCAGGACAGACTTGCGGAACAGGCTGCAGGTCAACAGTCTGACAGCCTGCATGAAGATAAGCATTAATGGTCCAATAGTAAAACAGTGCAATTACCAAAGGGCCCTTGAAATTATCTTTTTAAAGCCAAGGAGGATGGCTTGTAACAATGCTAGTTGTCAGCTCTGCCATAAGTAGTGACTGATCACATTTGCACATTTTGTTGTTTTGCACTTTCTTTTGCACTTGTTCTATAGTTTGTAATAGTTTGTTTGGTGTTGTTACTTTGTTCTTTGTTAACTGTTATTTTGAGATGCTGGTTATTTATTTATAATGTAGTGTTTAATAAATAATTGTTAAATATACAGTGTATTGCACGCACAAACACCCACACCCCCCCACCGACGGCAACTAATACAAGAACCCCCCCCCCCCCCCTCGAATGGCAACCGATACCAGACCCCCCCGGACCTACGACCTACCACCTTGACTAACACATTTCCTGCGGGAAACCCTGGAATGCATAAAAAACACCGCGAAAAACAGTGTTCAGTCCACCAAGTCATATCGGCGCTGCGCAGCACCAGTTGTGATATTTATCTTACGGAGTGTAATCGTAGGTAATGTCATGTATGAAAACTAGTATTGTTAGGCAATACTATAAGTGCAAGTCCAGGGCAGCTAAGGTGTGGCGATGACGATAAGCAAGCAGGATGTGCAGTTTCGCTGTCTAAACGAATTCAAACGGGCTACGGTTTCAGATTTCTCCACTCTGGGACCAGGTTTCAGAAAAGTGCGGTTTCGGGCAGTGCGTTTACAGGATTCGTTTGGACGCTCGGCCAAGACGAAGCAAAACCTCTGCGTTTAACCTAAAAAGCGTCTCCGTGTGGACGGGCCCTTAATCCAATCACTCTAATCAGTCAATCCATCTTGGCTTTTTTACCTTGATGGCTTTTAACCCAAGGTAGCCTAATCTATATTGAAATAAATAGCTCAGATTCATCAATACCAATTGCACCAGATGCATTTCTCGTTTTCTCACAGTTTGGCTTGGTTCGGTTCATTTCAATTGAGTGAAGCAATACAACAGCCTGACTCCATGATCCTGTGATCCCGCCATCGAAATACTCCTCACATCTGCACTGATTAGCTGATTACCACAATGACTAGGCTACTGCATGAATGTTTTGGTGGCTGGTGGCTATGACAGTGTCCGAGGCAGATGAACTGTTACAATAAATCATACTCATACTAAAACAAGTAGCCTACATGTCTTCACACAGGCGAGCACACACACACAAACAGGCATGCTTGCTAGCTCACACATATGGGGGGAGAAATGAGATAAAGTGTCCCATCTCAATACAGATCCACACGTATCACCTCAGGCTGTGTAAAATGACTCATAATTAAATACCAATCACTCAACGAGATGTGTCGTGCTATAACTGCTTGCTAATTACTTACTTAGTCATCACACTCTCATTCATGCCGTATCATTGCGATTATCACATTATCCACTTCTTCTCAAAAGAGACTGCCGTTCCCCAAATCATAGCCCCAACTGCCCTCCCCACCCCCAAACGTATGTGTAACAGGAGTCGGTTTTCAGAGAGCGGTATACCTGCCCACCCCCCATTGTGGTAGGATGTCCCAGCTGCCTCGCCACAGCGATAAACTAAACCGCTCTTTACTGGCACAGAGCAGTGAACTACGAACGGAGGCAGTCGTATTCGCTGCGCCAAGCCGGATGAGACAAGCGCAAGTAGCCTACTAGTACTGTAGCTCCGGTCATTTGGCAGCCGGTGCGACCTGACTTGAAAGACACGGTCCCAGTCACGACTACCGGTGTCCGGAAGGAAATAACGGACGGCAAAGGGACCTGATATCGGGAATTAATTGGCAAAATAGCGACACGTGGAGCAACAAAATAAGGTAAGAATATTACGTTGGTACCTAATGCACCAATAATACACCAATGTTATGCAGCATTTGGTCAACTATATGATAAGAAAATATTAGCATACACTAACTAGGAACAGAGACGAGAAAATCTTTAGGTTTGTAACATTGTATAGGACGTGACGTGCAGGCTACAAAACAACATGAAATAACTTAAATAGGCCTATAGCCTAAGTAGGAGAATGCGCAAACGAAATCTGGGATGTGTTTTAGAGTTCTCTATGCCCACCAGTTTTACTGGAAACAGGTTGACCAACATTAATGAATACAATGCGCAAACCCACCGGCACAAATGGCTTAAAAAAAGTTCACTCGCAATAAACCATATATGACAACTCGCACATATAGTGAATCACTGTGATGCGTTATTCGAATGAGGAAATATTTATTCAAAGGGACAAGAGTGTCTCGTTAAAGAGGTCGCATTATCTCCCCTTGCTTTATATTATGGTCACAAAGACATATTTACGGCGCCGACTTTTCCAGCGCATGATGCATCATATGTCGTTATTTTTGGAGGAGCATATAATTGTATATCCATTTCGGGCACATGTGTGCAACGTATACATGGCAGTATGTCCATATGAAAGAATTATGCCAGCATTTGCTATGATCGTTTATGACTAGCCTAATATAAGACTGTAAAAGTAAACGTATGACCGTCCCGCGCTGTTACAGTAAATTGGGCTAAATAACACAGTCCTCTCAAAGGCGTCATGTGAACTAACTGGGACAGTATAAATCAGGTAGGACTATGTATGAATTTATTTTTAAAATACATGCTTAGACTGTTTATGGTTTAACTCTTTACACCTCTTGCGCGACAAGTTGAACGGGTAGGAAGTTGGTGGTGGAGGCGAGGGGATCACTTTGATGGCGTATGCTCACAGAGGCTGAGGTCAAATATTGTCAATGTACAAAATCAAGCCGCAAAAACGGGTGCTATACTGGTGACTGTAGGCTGCTGCGATTCAGGAGAATCTGTTTATTTTGTTGTTAGTAATAAGCTGTTGTAGTTGGCGCATAGGACGCACTGGATTGTGGTGTTATGTGGTGTTGGAAGGAGTGTGTAGCAGGGTGTTACACTGCATTTAAAGTGAGTCATAACCAACATTAAGACATTCAACACTAAAGTTTTCTTCACATATGCACTTTAAAAATGACCCCCCTGCTTATGCACCACAGCTGAACAGTAACTTTCAAGGTGTTGTGTCCTGAAGACTCAGCAGCACCTTTCAGGTCCAGTATTATAACCCAGAAAACTCAGAAGGCCTATTTTGATGTGTGCGTCATCTACCCCACCACTCGAGGCTTAGCTACAGGAGACAGTGGTGTCTGGGCTGGGCACTAGGTCAGCAGGCTGTTATAAACTACCCCAAGGTCAGTCTAAACAGCCACAAGCTCCAGACCAAACCCAAGGTCCTCTCCAGGCCCCAGAACCCCAGGCGCTGGCTGAGGTGGTGTGTGGTGATTACTGGGACTGGTTTCCCATCCGTCTGCAGAGGTAAATAAATAACAGCAGCCAGCAGGGTAGCAGAGTTCTGGCTTGGCATCCGAGATGAAGATCCAGTTCTTGCCATGCTGGAATCTGTGACTCACAGACTGTCTCTTTAGGAGTCTTAGTGATGCATCATCAAAGTTTGTAACATCCATTTATTCTGTCAACGTGAGTCTGTCAGAACACCTCCAGGCTGACATTAAACTGATTTAACACACACTTGATAACCAGAGTCTTGTCCGGATAATGGACTCCGGTCCAGTGAAAGTGTGCTATTGATTTTCAACACGTTTGAATGGCAGCCTTAAGGATCACCAGTGCTTGCATACTCCACTGTTTACTGGAGTCTAAAGGGTTGAAAGAGATGTGTGTGAATGAGAGAGAGAAAGAGAGTTGCACAATAGATTTATGTCTGTGATGTGATTGCGGTCACATGCCTTTTGTTAGATCGTTTGTGCTTTTTACTTTTGGACTTTGTTGGTTTCCCATGCTTCCCTTGAGAGACAATAGGGGCGGACATGTTTGTCATGGCAATACAACTAATTTGAAAGTGAGGGAAAAACAAGGAGGGCACAACGAACCATACACGGATTCACAAACCCCTCTGTTTGTTTTAAAGTGTTGCATTTGGAATTGAACTGCATTGGAAAGGAGGGAAAGAAAGAGTGTTTTAAAGGAAAAGGAAAATGTCTGTTTTCCACCCTCAGGCAGCACCTCTCTGCTAGCCCAGCCCATCTCTCTCTCTCTCTCTCTCTCTCTCTCTCTCTCTTCAAAGTCTCTCACTCCATGCCTGTCTGTCTCATTCAGGTGTTGACAACCACCCTGACATCATTCAAATGACTGGATGAAATAAAAACGTTGGTCATGTATTTCCGTTATATGGGGCTTAGATCATTGGCAGTGATGATCTAAGTCATCACCTGCGGAGATAATTATTCCAGAGCAGAGGCGTACACACACACCCACACACACACACACACACACACACACACTGGGGCAGTAACAGGAGAGAGAAGGTTAGTGCAGGAGGACACATAAATAAAGAGGGTTGGGCATGTGTCAGGCATCAGGCGGGCCGAGTGTAAACAGGCTCGGAGCTGGACCTGTTATAGCAGGTGAAGACTGGGTCTGTGAGTGTGTGAGGGGAGCCCAGCGGAAGTGTGAAAGTCTACCACAGTGTTCCATCACCTCAGGTGGCTTGGCTACGCCACTCTGTATATGTGTGTGTATATGTGTGCAGGAGATAGAGAGACTGTCCCCCAGTCAGCAGAGTCCAACTCTGAGAGCACATTGGAAACTACCATGCCATCTCTCTCTCTTTCCCTCCCCCTCTCTCTCTCCCTCCCTCCCTCCCTCCCTATCTCTGTCTCACTCTCTCGCTCACCCCCAGGCACATGCACCTCTTCCTCTCCGTCCATGCTCTCACGTCTCCCTCCCTGCGCTCCCCTTCAAACGTATAATCTCATCCGTCTGACCGCGGCTCAACCACACAGATCTCATCCCCGGATACACAGCATTGTTCTCCCACAGGCATTCTCGTGGCCGAAGTTTACAAAAGACAACTCCACTTATACTCTTCCCTGTTAAAGTTCACTAACCCTCAGTTTGTAGTGTGTCTGTGTGTGTGTGTGTTTACATCTCCAAAGCCTCCGCTCTGAACAGCTGTGTTGCTTAAGAGGAGAGAAAGCCCTGCGTAACTTGTGTTAATCCCTCTGCCTGTTATGGGGCAGGACGCAAAGCCCCCTCGCTTACACTGACAAGCTCAGGTTTCTAATTAGAGACCACGGGCCCTGTATATGACATCAGCCTTCTCCAGTGCTGTAGGTAACACAGGAGGCCTCTGTGTGTGTGTGTGTGTGTGTGTGTGTGTGTGTGTGTGGAGGAGCAGCTGGTTCCAGACACTTTACTGGCTGTGCTGTGTGTGAGATTTTAAACACCCCGGTCTTCACACAAGCTCGCTCAGGAAACCAGCCTTCTAATTTGACTTTTTTGTTGTTCCCCTCTGGTCGAGGCACCGTGTCTACTGCCTCGCGGGATTTCCTACTGAGGCCAACCTATGTGGGACAAACAAAAGCACCAGACTGTGACCTTGGGTTTCACTGTCTTCAACACAAATATTTAGGAAAGACGCTGCCTGGACAGCAAGATTTTATCACCCAGTCCAGAGTTTGGTCGTCAAAACAAAACAAAGTGCTGCTTGAAACGATTTAAGCTTAAGTTTGAAGACTAAGCAAGTAGCTGTTGCCAGACCTCTCCACGATACACAAAGAAATGATATCCATCTCAGTGAGGAACGCCACCCTCTGTTCTGTCCCATTGCTGTCCCATTGCATAACATCACGCCTCGCTTCTGTCTTTAACAGGTTAATTATTAAAGGGTCCATCACTCCAAGTCATGCCTCTCAGGATTAGAGGGCCCCGTCTCCTCCTCCCCCTGTGTGCGTGAGTGGCAGCTGGGAGAGTGGCGCTCTCATGGTCACACATCCCCGTAATCGGCCGTGCCACCAACGTGGCACCGTAGGCCTGCCAGGCCCAATCACCATCACCCGAGTCACGTCATGGTGATGCGATTCGTGATGATGTGTGCTGTGACACACACACACACACACACTTCATCACACACACATAGAGACGCTGAATGTGACAGTCACTGAAAGCAACAACCTGGGCCTTCATATCTCAGCAGCACACCTGGGGGGGGGGGGGTCGTATTGGGGACAGATGAGAGGATATGGTGTGAAGGGGTAGATGTGTGTGTGTAGGGTTGGGGGGGGTGGTTAGTTGTATGCGATTGAGGGGATGGGGGTAGTGGGTAGATATGTGAATGTTGGTTTGGTGAGGTGGGTGTATGTGAGAGTGTGTGTTTTTAAGTGTGTTTGTGTATTGGTCTAGAGTGTGTGTGTGTGTTGGGGGGTGAGGAGGCTATTTCCGTGGCCCTCTGCGCCTGTTAGTGACCGGGCGGCCGGACTGGGGCTGTAATGAGAGGGGACAGCTGGCAGGTCCACTGGCGCGGGAGCCGCTGAGCAGACATGGCAGCCCAACAGGGAGCTTTGTTACAGGCCTCTGGCCCACAGAGAGTGAGGCTTGATCCTCAGGGACGCCTAATCAGTCCCAATGATGAAGTCTCCTCAGTTTATTACAAAATAGCCCCCTCTTACCCCCCTCCACCACCACCCAAGCCCCTCCAGTAGGGATTGAGGAATTTAGGGAGAAATAGTCCCTGGCAGCCGACACTGGCATCGGTGAATCCGGACAGTTTCATCTTCCTGCTGAGGCACTCCAGACGACTCGACAAGGCACACTTAAATGAGCGCAAGGCTGCACACGCTCAAGCCTAAAAGCCGGACATGTTGCTGTGTGTGTAAATTGAAAGCATAATAGGTCTGATCGGAGCCTGATCGGTTTTTCCAGCGTTTACCGTTTGGCCTGGATAATAAGCAATGAGTGTGTTGATATGCTGGTGTGGCCGCCGAGGACTGGGCAGAGCTCCAGATGGGGCAGTGATGGGAAATCAATGGTTGCCCTGCAGTGCTTGTGGGGATTCACCAGTGGAGCGGGCTGTGTTGGACGGTGTGGCCAATAGTACGCTTCACGCCTGTGGATGGCCTGATGCACAGAACGAGGCCAGTGCAACTGGAGGTAGCCCATCAGGCTGGGGGGGAAGGGGGGCGGGGGAGGGGGTCAGAGCAGAGAGGTGTGGATGGAAGAATGACACAGGCGCACATGCACATACACATACACATGTACACAAACACACACAGACACCACCATATACACACACATACACACACACACACCACACACACACACACACACACACCACCATACACACACATGCAGCATACATGCACACACACACACACACACACACACACACACACACAAATACTGATGCATAGTCACGCAGACATAGAAACACTCACACAAACACAGGCACATGCAGACACACACACACACTCACAGGCACATGCAGACACACACAAATGCAGGCACTTGCAGACACACCTCTTCACGCCCTCTCACAGAAGCGTTGTTTGTTTGCACCTTTGGCGCTCACGCAGCAGCAGGGTGACACTCGGGTGACCCTAACATGTGGCAAGAACATCAGTGAGACGTTCGACCAACGCTGTGAAAACGTTCCCTCTCCCACAGCTCTGGCCTACTTTTACTCCACCACCCAGGGGGGCTGTGTGTGTGTGTGTGTGTGTGTGTGTGTGTGTGTGTCCATGGGTGTGTGCATATCTGCTGTAGAGACGTGTGAAAGCACCAGCAGTTAGGAAAAAGTCTGCCTTTAATCTTTAATTGAACTCAGACTGCAGGTTTAGTGCAAAGCTTCTGTAACCATAAAGCCATGCCCTTCATGTTCACTTAGCTAAGCGACCGGTATGTGTAACGATCGGTAAAATATCAAGAAAACATGTGTTAACTCAAAGATAAGGAGAATGACATGGGCAAACTGAAGTTAGAATTGGATCAGAATCCAGGAAGACTTTTTTTTTTAACATTTATTAACATCACTTCCTGTAGAGCTGAATAAAGGCTGGACTCTTTCTATTTCCTGGACGTGCCCAGCCTTTGTTAAACTAAACTGTGATATCACCAAGTCAACAGCCATGACTGTAAAGGTCACAGCGTACCCTTGGGTGATTCCCCCCCAGTGCACCGTAGAGAGGCACTGGACACGAACCTCCTCCATGTGTGCTGGTAGCACGAGCATCCTGGACAGGAGTGAATTCTGCAGAGTAAACACTTGGCCCCTCTCCAGGAAAGGGAGGCTCTGCAAGCACCCAGCACAGATCAGCTCAGGCTCAGGCTGCAGAGACGCCAACCCGTGAGAAAAGAACCCCCCTCTCCTGCTCTCTCTCTCTCCCTCTCCCTCTCTCTGTGTCTCTCTCTGTCTCTCTCCTTGTTTCAAACACAGGAAAGATCCGGGGATCTGACCTGATTTATGAGTGTACACACACACACACATATGTACACACACATAAATACACACACATTCAAACACACACACACACACACACACACACACACACACACACACACACACACACACACACTCATGCACACAAACATGCACATGCACACACACACACACACACACACAACTACAGGATTTAGAGGGCTCCTCATCTCTGTTTTTTTAGCTCTGCTCGTGTATGTTCCCACACCCAGTCCTGTGGTCAGTCAGCCCCAGAGAGAGTGAGGAACTCCCAGAGTCGTAGAGGTGCAGCACCAGACTGCTCCTGGCTGTCAGCGCGGAGAGTCTCTTCCTCAGCCATCACTGGTCTCGGACGCATGGCTCTGGCAGTAACACTCTCATCTGTCTTCCTGACGGCCACTCAGTGCTGAAGCACATAGCTGCAGTGTCCGTCTGTGGCCAGCTACACTGGTCAAGTTTGCTCTAACTGAAGCACAGAGACAAAATACTTGCCATAGAGCCATGTTTTCTCTTGCTCTGTCGCTTTTTCTCCCTCACACACACACACACCCACACACACACACACAACTAAACATCTCTGTTCTACTCCTCTTCCCTGAATGCTGCTGAATTCTGTGCATGTCTCTGAGCTGTCAGCCCTGAACCTGCAGACTGTTTTTCAGCTCAGCAGAGCCAGGGAGGTTTTTAGGGAGGGGGTGGAGGAGTATCGCTTAGTACCACCATCCCCTACTTATGAGGAGGTAATAACCCCCCCCACACACACACACACACACACACACACACACACACACACACATACACAACCTTCCCTGGACCTTCCCAGCAGCCCCCAGTGACATCACTCACCGGCAGCTAGTCAACCCGCCAAACAGCTTAACATTCCTCCGTCAGGCTCGGAGAGAGACTGGATCACATGTCTCCATATTATCATCAGGATTAACGACAAAGTTGAGGGGGGGAGGTCTCCGAGTAGGGGAGTTGGAGGACTGGTGCCAAAGGTGTGCAGGGTCAGAGGTCGTATCCGGGGGAAACGCTCTCTGTTCTCCCCAGAGATCGATAAATCACCTGGGTTACGCAGGTGAAAATAACAGCTGTGTTCTCCTCCGTGACGGCACTGTGTGTGTGTGTGTGTGTGTAATAATGTGTGTGTGTGTGTGTGTGTGTGTGTGTGTGCATGCGTGTCTATGTGTCCTCCATGGCAGCACTTTTCTGCGAGAGCTTCTCGGCTTGTCTGTGAAGCTTGTCTCTGTGTGTAGGACTGCAGTGAATCATGGGAATGGGCGCTTTTGAAGTGTGTAGCTTGTAAACTCCTTGTGCAGCTTTTCATGTTAGCGCGCCAGCAGGCAGATGGAGTTGAGGCTGGCGTCAGATTAGGCTCGTAGCAGATTCTTTGCATTTTAAATCTTGTTTTCATTTTCTTTTTTTTTGTTCTTTTAGCTGCAAAAACTGGGAAAAAAAATTTCACAAGCATTTCATAAATATGTAATGTGTGTTCAGAGAAGCAGGTCAGAGAACTACCACTCCTCCCTTCTCTCTCTCTCTCTCTCTCTTTCTCTCCTTATCCATCTCTCTCCCCCTCTCTTTCTCTCTTTCACTCTCTAGAGATGTGAAAGTTCTAGCTCCCACATCAGGAAAGCATAGGGAGTGAGCTGAGTGTGGTGATAAGGGCTGAGTGTTGTGGCTGTTGTGTTTGGCACACATTTCTTCCTTTATTAGTTCTTCAGGGGTGGGAGATACCTGCGTCAGTCCGATAAGAAAGAAAGGTGAAGGTGGGTCGTGTCAAACACGTGACTCCCGTTGTGCGTTAGTCTGATTGTTTAGCTCTTATCTCAGACTTTAATCGGCTCATGCCACGGGCGTGATGATTAAGCAAACATCTGTTTGATTCTGTTTTAGTAAACTTCAACTTCACTCTCACTGAGCTGGTAATTAGTTTGTGAGTGGGGTCATTTGTGACCGGACCTAGGGTGAGTGCTTGGCCATTTGTCTGCCTTTTCGGTGGGTCAAGAGGGTCCCTCACGCCTGACCGAGCCTCTTACGCTCAGTGATTATTTTGAGATGACAATGGAATGGCACTGAGTGACTGGAGGATGTCTTAATTTATTCATTTGGATGTGGCTTTGAGAGGTTGGCTGTGGCTTTGAGAAATGGGGGTGGTGTGTGTGGGTGGGGGGGTGGGGATAGGTCTTTGTCGTGGATGATGTCCCCTGTGACCTGCTTTTGCCCCTGTGGCAAGGCAAAACCCCTACCCTTACATCCTCACCCCCCCCCCCCCCCCCAACCAGCCCCTACCCCCATCAATAAATCAGTAGGCCAATGCCACTTTGCTGTAAAGTCTGAGCCCTTACCCCCCCCCCCCCTCACCTTTGTCTCCAGAGGAGCGCAAGGAGTGTTTGTCTCTGTTTAATTTTACGGCCACGTTGTCTTTTTTTCTCCGCTCTCTCTCTCCTTCTTCTCCCCCTAATGAGCCCTGGTGTCCAGGTCTGGCTCTTATCTGACCTGCCAGAGGCGGCCATTGTGCTGGAGGACCATTAATAATGCAGGAATGTGTCTGTGTTGGGGCTGGGGAGGGAGACTTGCTCCTCTTACCCTCCCCTCAACCCCTGGAGTCAGTTTGTTTTGTGCTGTCCTGATAAATGACCCAGCATTGCGGGGCACACTCTATGTTTCATCCATTAATTGATTAATTGAGGGCATGGGGTGTGTGTGTGTGTGTGTGTGTGTGTGTGTGTGTGTGTGTGTGTGTGTGTGTGTGTGTGTGTGTGTGTGTGTGTGTGCGTGCGTGTGGAGAGTTGTGGGGGTCTGAGTAAAAGTTTTGACTGGCTGGTGCCTGTGTGCCTGCTGTGGAGTGTATGAGATGGGATGGGGGGGGGGGTTCAGAGGAAAAGCTGATGGTGATGGATCAGAGGGTATGCAACTGCTCTCCACTTGTGAGGTGCTCACTCAAAGGCCAGATGTTTCTTCAGACAAATGACAGAAAGGGAGCATACGAGGGACACGTGAAAAAAGGTTCAGCATAAGAGGAGGGCATAAGGAGTGAAAGAGAGTGAGAGAAAGAGAGGGAGAGAAAGAGAGGGAGAGAATGAAGGAATGAGAGATTGCCCTGTGGTTCGAAACCAACATGTGGCGTGTGCCCTTTAGAGCGTCTCTGGATCTAAATTGATGTGACAGGGGCCAAATAAAAGGTTGTAGGTCTATCACATATCAGACGGCCTGTTTTCTCAACAATCTTTTATATTTCACGTGACATTTATGATTCAGAGCGAATGACCCTGAGAGTTTATCTTAGGTTTTACTATCACAGGGGGTGGTGTCAGATTCACGGTGACTCTCAAACTATTTTCTGCTTTGTAATGAGTCACAATTATTACAAACACGCAAGTGACTTTGTTGCGGCATTAAGTACCACTACAATGTGTAATGGCCCAGCATGGAATGTTCAGTGCAAGAAGTGCAGAAGAAAAGAAAAACTCAACTCAAAAGCATTCACTGGTGTTCCTTTTGGCGAGTTCTTCAGAAGTGTGCCTAAGTGCGCAGCCCTGAGAGAGTGGCTGAGTGGCCCAGGAGTGCAGAAGAGGGACCTCAGAGAGGCTGTTTGAAGTTGGGTGCTGCTCCTCGGCTGTGATGTTGCCTCCTCCTTCTGAGCGCGAGCAGTTCAGGACGTGGCCCCCGCTCGCCGGGGCCCCTGCAGTCTCGGGGTCCTGATGCAGCATGACGGCAAACATCTGGTTTCTCTTTGGCATCGTGGGGCGCCTGGTTAAAGCTACCCTACAGGCAACACATACACTAGAGAAAAGGAGAGCGAGAGGGTGAAGTGGAGGGTGAGTGAGAGAGAGAGAAATGGGACGGAGGGAGGGAGTTTGAGAGAGACAGGGGATAGAAGGGGAGAGCGAGAAACTAAAGGGGATAGAAAGAGAAATATGAAGTGAGAGAGATGAAAAGAAATAGAGAGATTGGGATAGAAGCAGATGAACTAAGAGAAAGGTGCACATTGGAGAAGGAGAGGCAAAAAACAGAGAGAGAGAGAGTGAGAGAGAAAGAGAGAGAGCTGTATGAAGGAAGTTGGATGCATGAAAGTGGGAGAGCAGAGAAAGGGCAGAGACAGACGAGGTTAATTACAGGCCCCACACAGGGATAAGAGCTGCTGGCTGTTTGACAGAGACACACATAGGGTCCTAAAGCTCTCTCTCACTCACTCACTCACGCATTCACTTACCTGCTCATTTGCATTCTCATTCACTCACTCACTCACTCACTCACAACAGTAGGAGGTGGAGACGCTAATTTCTCTCATTAGAATCCGTATGAGGTTAATAGAGGCCATTGGTGTGTAAATGTGGCAGGGGAGTGTGTGCATGTGTGTCTGTCTGTCTGCGTCTATCTCTGTGTGTGCGTATGTGTGTGTGTGCTCAAAGGATACTATATATGATCGAAATTTAATTCAGGCCACTGACTGGCTATTAATAGTCTACTTTTCCTCATACAGGAGATATGTGCCATTAGCCTGCTATGTCGTTACAGCTGTGTGATTATATGGTGACTAGCTAATATACCTCAGGTAGAACTGAAAAACTGTTGAAAGGCTCACATTTACAGGCTGTTATCAGCAGTATTAAAGAGTAGTATAAAACCTATTGTGGCCTTATGTAAACCAAAATAGATACAATAAAAGAAAGACAGAATGAGAAGTGAGGAGAGATGTGAAAGTGCTCTGAAGTATATTCTTGTTTTTAAGGGAAAGTATGAAAAGTCATCCCAGATCTGAGAAGAGCTTTCCTTTTAAATGCAAGTCTGGTATTATGATGTATGAGAGATTACACTTTTACTGCTACATCTCCTTACTGGATGCTGTGTTTAACCCAGATACACCTGAATTAACATATGGTATGCAGGCATGCATGTAGCCAATGACCCTAATTTCAACGACTGAAGGCGTGATACAGAGAGGATGACACAGTCCCACATTTTTCCGTCTGGCTGTTCTCCTGTCTCCTGCACATGAGGAGCGAGCAGATGATTATTTTTTCATATTTGGGTTAGGCAGTGAACTAAATCCTGCTCCATGCATGGATGCCTCAAACCAGGCACTTCTGAGCTCTGCTGTCAAAGCACGTCTGATGCGACTTACAGAAGTGGAGAAAGTACCGGAAGAAAATGGCATCTGGTGGGGGGAACTGGGTACCCCACTACCAGCCACCCTCCCTCCCACACACACACACACACACACACACACATTACTACCACCGACACCCACACACACACAACTGCACCCCCCCCCCCCCCCCCCCACCTTTATTCTTTCCGTTTAGCCGCGGCCCCAGCCTTGGCCCTCTCCTCTCTCCACACCTGTCCAGCATTTTATCCCGGAACTCCTCCCAAACAATGGCAGCCTTTCCTGCCCGCCCCGCAGGACATCTGGAAAATATTGCAGCGGGGCAGACCTCCTCCTGGCAGGGTTTACCACTCACGGCTCCACTGCAGACAGGGATGGAGGGAGTGGGGTGGGGGAAGAGAAGAGAAAGAAAGAGAGAAAGACGTGAGGAGTGTAAGAGGTGGACAGAGAGAGAGGTCTTAGTCTTGAGTGACTGAACCACAGAGATGAGGGCCCCACACTTTTCATGCTCTCCTTGTCAGTAATTCCTCTCCTCTCCCTCTCTCTCTCTCTCTTTCTTTCTCTCTCCCTTTCTCTCTCTCTCTCTTTCTCTCTCTCTCTTTCTCTCTCCTTCTCTCTCTCTCTCTTGTTCTATCTATCTCTCTCTCTCTCTTTCTCTCTCTCTCTATCTCTCTGTATCCATCTCTCTCACTCTGCCTCTGTTATTGTGACCTGCTGTCCTTTGGCTTTTAAAACAGTTTTAAAACACTCTATGACTGGTGTTGCCCATCTGTTGACATATGTTTCATGCCTTCAAATGGTTGGCATAGTATGGGCTAAAATGATGGATGTTCAAAAGCAGGACACTAGTTAAAGAAATAAAAAACAGGACACCATATATCAGTTTTAGAGAGTTTTTTTCTCTAATCAAGGATGTACAGTTGGGCCCCTTCCGCTTGAGAGAGGCAGTGTATTGTGTTCCTCTTATATGAAAGGAAGCCCTGAAATCGACATCGGGAGCGTATGTGTTTTGAATTCCGGGAAGATCTGACATCTGCTTCCTATGTAGCAAGAGGTCTGTGGTGTGCCAGCTCACGAGTAACACTCTGCCATTTATAAGTGAAATCTCATCACGATCAAAGCCTTTTGGCTTCTATTTGTGTCTTTTCATGGGGCGTGCAGTGACAGAAGTGCTCTTACAGCATTCATTTAGTTACTTTTGCTTGTTCCTCATGAATAAAGCCCCCTGAAACAAGATTCAGCTGAGCTGTCAACTACTAGACCTGCCACTGAAGCTGAAGCTCTTTGGCTAGCTGGAACTGGCATCTCTGGGCTTCCGAAAGAGCAGAGCTCTGAGTTTAATTTACATCAGAGTGAGTGAGTGAATAAATGAGTGAAAGAGGGAATGAATGATTGAGTGAGTGAATGAATGAATGAATGAATGAGTGTGCCGGCTCCAGCTGCTCTCATGTGCAGTGGAACATCTCTGGTGTAATGACTCATTAAGTTTTTATAGGAGTGCAGTACTCTCCTCCAGTCACTTCGGGGACCTGTCACTCCCGCTCTGTGAGCCCTTTTCACTGACCTGAGAACAGGGTTCACATCTGAACACCATGCAACTTTAGCCTGAAGCCTGAACTTCATTGAGAGACACCTCGAACCCAGAGAGCCGCTGATATCTGGCCCTTCCCTTTTACACAAAAATGTGAAAATGTATGTCCCACCTTCTGGGCCACATGAGGGCCAGATTCTAGCCAGATCTGTTTCAGGTGTCAGCTGCCTCCTGCATAAGAGGATGCCCAGCTGCCCGACTGCCTCTTATGCTAAGAGAAGTAAGGAATGTGTGAATCAGCACGATGGCTGTATTGATGCTCCTCGTCGGTGGTGTAGAACGGCCTTGGAGTTTTGTTGGTTCTGCAGAAAGGGCTCTCGGAGACGGGACCGGTCTGCTGCTCTCGAAGGAGCAGAAGCCTGAAGCCTGGAGAATCTGGTAGCCAGCTAGCCTCTTTCATCTACAGGGCTGGGTCCTCTTTACTGCCATGTGCTGACACACTGATGCATAAGACACACACACACACACACACACACACACACACAAACACACAAAATAACTGCAGAAGGGTGCTCCTTGGCTATAAATACTTTCCGCACACGTCTCTTTAGTTTGAGCCCAGCCTCTTGAAACACCCCCCCCCCCTACACACACACGCACACACACCCTTTCCCCCTCTTTCATAGCGATATTTAAAAACTAAAAATAAACAATTTGCTCTCTCTGTGCGGCACATCGTTAAAGCAGTTAGTTTTCACCCACAGCACACGCTGCATTGGCTTGTAAATGTTCCTCAACTGTCACTGAAACTCACCAATGTAGCTGAGGGAAGTACAGGGGGAGACTCAGGCCGGCAGAGCATGTGTGCAGTTTTTTTTTTCCTGTAGCTGTCCTGTAAAATATTGACAGACTCATGAATTATTTAGCGGCCGGAGGCCCCTCAGGGTATGCAAATGCAACCATGATGTAGGAGCTTGGTTAAACTAAAGGTGCATTATGCAGTATATTATTCCCCCTGCTGTCATAGACATCAGAGCTAGTGTGGGAAACGCTGCAGCGTAAAGCGTAGGAGTTAACCCCCCGCCTGCTCCGCGCCACGCCACACCCGGTATACCGGCTGGACTGCACAGCGAGCGGAGATCGACTCCAATTAGCGGGGGCGGATGAAATTTGAATGCTGCGCATTGGGGAAAGACTGACTGATCGTCGCTCAGTCAGCATGATTTGGGTCTGTCAGGGAGAGAGGGAAGAACTGAGAAATAGTGCAACATTTCTGACTTGTGATGCCTCAGAATGATTTATATGCCATCTGTCTATGTCAGAGTTTGTGTTTGTTTCTTGTGTGTGTGTGTGTGTGTGTGTGTGTGTGTGTGTGTGTGTGTGTGTGTGTGTGTGTGTGTTTGTACAGTATATGTACAGTATGTACAACATGTATCTGTCTATGTGAGTGTTTTGTTGTTTTGTTTAGTCTCTTCTGGATTTGTCTGTCTGTGACTGTGGATGTGGCCGTGGCTGTGGCTGTGTGTGTGTGTGTGTGTGTGGCTGTGTGTGTGTGTGTGTGTGTGTGTGTGTGTGTGGCTGTGTGTGTGTGTGTGTGTGTGTGTGTGTGTGTGGCTGTGTGTGTGTGTGTGTGTGTGTATGTCTGGGCTTCATGAGTGTGGAGTGGGTGACAGGCAGTACCCGTGCCGGCCTCAGATGTGGGTCTGTGCCAGCCACACAGAGAGTGGGCGCCGGGCCGTAGGCCTGCCACAAGGACCCCAGAGTGCCCGCTGCCATATGCTCTCCGTGCTCGCGGTGATTCAGCACACAACAGCAGCCAGACCTAACCTACCCATCTCTTTTTTCTCTTTCCTCCCCCCATCTCTCTCTCTCTCTCTCCTTTTCCCCCCTTCCCTCCCTCTGTTCCTCCTTCTCTGTTTTCACAGGAGAGAAAGAAAGACAGGCCAGCAGAAAGAAAAGAAAAGAACAAGACGCAAGCTTCCCGTCTGTCGGGTCCGAAGAGGCGCCCCTGGTGCCGCCTGTACAGGTCACCTCAACCGTGACGGCGCGGCACAATGGAGGCTTGACCCGCTGTCCCCGAGACAGCTATCAGAAAGCAAATATTTAAACTCATTATACCTCTGGCTCCCAGAGCGGCTTACGCTGGGACCTACAACGGAAGCAGAGTGAGAGAGAGAGAGAGAGAGAGAAGAGAGAGAGAGAGAGAGAGAGAGAGAAAGGAAGGAAGGAAGAAAAAAGAGGGGGGGCAGTGTAGAAAAAAGAGAGAGCAAACACATTGAGAGTGAACTCGGGTGGCTATTTCTGCCACGCTGTGGGCAGAAGAACGTCTCATTTGGGAGTGCACTTGGACTGCAGAAAAAGGATTTCCCTGTGCCCTGCCTGTTTACCCAAATGCCTGTCTAAATACTGGATGGAGATATCAATTTTGTAGCCGGTCCAAAAAGGCGCCCCAACAAAAGAGTCTAACTATAGAAGAGCCTGAAGCTTCAGCGGCCCCCTCCTCTTGACTCCCCCACAAGGCCCTCCAGGGGAGAGAAAAAAAAAAGAAATACACAAGCAAAGTTAAAGGAGATTAGCTGTTTGTTGTGCGATAGCTTTCAGATCTTAAACTGAGAAGTCTCACCAACATCAAACACAGACGATCAGATAATCTTCTGGAATAAACCGCCCCGGCCGTCGTCTAGAGACTTCATCTCCTGCGAGGCTGCTCTTGTGCCCAGGCCGAGGCGCTGTGCAGTGTTGGGGGACGACTGCTCTTTCGGCTGCTGCCTGCTTTGATGCATTTACCCATCGGGGTGGTGCAGGATGAAGCCCTTGACTCCCATCGGCTCCCCGTCCCCCCTGCGACTCCTCAACAAGGGCCCGGACTACCTGCGCTGGCAGATGGACACTGGCAACCGCGGGCGGTCGGTGAGCGCCGTGGAGCGTCTGGAGGCCGACAAGGCCAAGTACGTGAAGAGCCAGCAGGTCATTAACACCAAGCAGGAGCCGGCGCTGGTGCCCTGCGCCACCCCTCCGCCCCCGCCACGCCGGCTGCTGGCCGTGTCGGCCTGCTCCACGCCGCGCCTGCCCCACCGCTGGCACCAGAACGGCTTCTACTCCACCTCCACCCCGCTCTCCCCGCGGGACGACAGCGAGGACGACTCCAGAAAGGAGAACCGCCAGGGAGGGGACGACGACGATGAAGATGATGATGATGAGGGAGCGCTGGCGAGGAAGAGCGTGGAGGAGCAGAACCGCACCAACGCCAAGCGTGTGCTCATGCCGTCTCCGCGGATGCCCGTCTGCGTGCCGCTCGTGGCGCCCCACAGCGCCCCCGTGCTGCGGCGGAGCACCGGCAAGCGCATGCTGCGGCCGGACTCACTGGTCATCTACCGGCAGAAGAAGGAGTGCAAGTCGCCCACGGTGACCATCGCGGGGGGCAACAGTGCCACGGAGACCAAAGGCTACAGCTTTGTGCGGAGGCTCTTCCAGGGCTCCATGCGGGAGAAGAGCAGTGGGGGTGGAGACAAGATGACCATCAGCGAGGAGAAGGCGCCGTCACGAGACGGAGACTCGCGCATGTCCTGGTCCAACGACAAGAACTCGGTGGATGGCGTGACCGGTGGCAACGAGACACGGCGGTCCAGCAGATCCGACCGGGCGCGTTCGGTGGAGTCCGACAACGGGAACGTCTACCTCGTGGAGAGGCAGGCGAAGAAGCCCAATGGAGCGCTCAACGGCACGAGTGACCACTCGAACAACAACAACACCACCGCGTTCACCGCCACCACGGACGACGACATGGACCCCTGGAAGCCCGTGGTTCCGCCCGTGGCCCTGCGGACCGGGCTGCGCCGCTCCAAATCGGAGCTGCGGCTACGCTCGTCCTCGCTGGCGCTGTCCGAGCAGGAGCGCTTCTTCGACTTCTGCGGCCTCGACCTGGACATCATCGAATGGCTGGGCCCCGAGAACTTCCTGTCCGGCGCCAGCTCTATCGACACGCTCTCGCTCATCCTGCGCAGCGTGGCCGGCGGCTCGGAGCCCAGCGAGTTCTCGCGCCACTCGGGCGACGGCCTGTTTCAGGAGGAGCTGGCCGAGCAGCTGCCCACCGGGGTGTCCATCATCGAGCGCAACGCGCGGGTCATCAAGTGGCTCTATGGCTGCAAGAACGCACAGAAGGAGGGACCCAAAGAGTCCACAGTGTAGCCACTGACCGACCCATTGACTCCAACAGAGTGGACAGGGCTAAGGACTAAAGCCCCTATGCAGAGCTGATACGCCATAGAGTACTTCTGACAGATCGATATGCTGTATTTATTTCTTTTGAGAATATATGAGAGACTGTTAGTGCTGTGAATGCACCAACCCTTCCCCTTTTGCCACATACTGAAACCACCCTTCTACCCTCCTCTGAAAATACGATTTTAGGATGACGCATTTTACTGGTCGCCTGTTTTCAAACAACTCTCTTCTGTGTTATGCTCAAAACTGTTCACAATTTAGTCTCGATTCTATGATACTAGGTCATGTTGTAATGTGTGTTATTGCACCAACTGTGTTGTTTGCTTAACATGCCTCTGCATCCTGTGTCTTTGCAAGTTAATAATTTATGAACAGAAAAAAAAACATTGAGTTTTGTTTCCCCTGACCAGAAGAAGTGATGTGAGTATTAAGTGAACCGTGTGTACCTCATTTCTCCACTGTCCCAGATTAGTATGGGTTGTGTGTGTGTGTGTATACCTCATTTTCCCACTGTCCCAGATTAGTATGGGTTGTGTGTGTGTGTGTATTTTTTTTCTTCCTTAAACGCAGGCGTTGGAACAAACATGCAATGCACCCCTATGGGGCCTGAAGAGCACTGAACTGGAGTGAAAACGAGAGAGAGCGAGAGAGCAAGAGAGAGCGATAGAGAGAGAAATAACATAGACCTATGATCTCTTTAATTTACTGTGCATAAAGAATGCTTTTCCTGATAAACCAAGAGTACAATCTCATAGTATTTAAACTCACTCATCAGGCTCAAATCAAGCTTAGTTGAACCAGACATGCACCACTGCACATTTTGCTGACTGAATTGCTCTACAATTCCAAATCCATAGAAACAGAGTGTATGTTCTGTTTCTATGTGTAGATTTCTCCGTGTCACAGAATATTCCAGCAATACCAGAGACATCATAGACTAGATCACTTGTTACTGTCAATATGTCTCACGTTTTAAAGAAAACAAAGCAATAATCAAATACTCAACGCAGAGCACGACTCCAGACTCTGCTGCATGATGAAGGGGCCAGTGCGCTTTATTCCCCTCAGCCAAATAGTGTTAGGTAGTCTGACATGGCATGAATGACACTCACATAAAGGCAAACTCCCACAGGGCCAACAGCACTCCCCCAATGTGTCAGACTGTGATCTGTCTCTCCGTCTTAAAACATGGAGGGAGGGAGCTAAGGGCCCTTTTAATCAACACCCCCACCATACACACACACACACACACACACACACACACACACTCACTCTCTCATACACACACCCACTCTCACACACACACACACCTTACCTTATGCCCTCAGCCACTCATTCACACTTTAGTTAAAAGCAGTATGTAGGCCAGGGGTCATAGTAGACCCACTGCAAACTGGACAGGAGAGTTACAGCAGTGTGTGCAGGTCACAAAATCATGTGACCTGTGTGGAAATTCTGACATCCCCACAACCATGATAGATGCCTTGTATGACCTGCTCTGGATGGGTTCTTTGCTCCTCTAAATCTGCTGGAACTTGGTTTGATATGTTGGTCTCGACGCAGATCTGTATGCTGAAGGTCCGAAAGAATGGCCACCTGGCCATAGCCAAACTGGAAATGCTAGAGAGCTGTTGTGTTTGCATGTTTACAGGATGGTGTATATAATTCTGCAAAGATTTTCTTTCTATCTATGAGAGGTTTAGATTTTATTCCAAAGAACATTGTGTATTATTTACACACAAGGTCAACATAATAAAGTACTATTTGTGGATAATACTTCATTTTTTTGTCTTTTTTACTTGCAATCAACAGAAGTAAAGTAGAAATTGTACAAAATTCATGTACTGCGTACTGTAATAACTGAAATGTGTTGTTGAATTGTTATTATAACTCTAGGGATATCGACAACATTCTCTCACAAGCACACACATACAAAAATAGATTAGGTGACACTTACGAATGCACATACATATAATGATATCTGCATGAAGTCTAGACATCTCTTTGCCATGTTATGTTTGACCCACTGGAGACCCACACAGTGCTGGATGAAGGATCTTAAAGGAGGACAAAACTCAGCCACGGCAGAGACAGCAGCGCAATCCTGTCGCTGAATAGCTCTTTAGTGAGAGGATAACCCAGCTATCTGTTTAGGCCCTGAGTGCCCGTGGGTCTGAGTGGCTGGTTCGTCATTGCCCAGGTCACAGGTTTGATGAAGTGGCTCTTTCTTTTTGTCTCTCAGCTCATTTTCCAGCTGCGCTCAAGTGGCTGTTTACTACTGAACCCTATTAGCACACAAGACACTTGAGTTTGAGGCCGCTGGTCATTGTTCAGAGTTAGCACACTGGTGCCACAGGCCTAACGCTCTTCACCTGTTTGTCTGGTCATGGACGCTCTTCACCTGTCTGTCTGTCTGGTCATGGACATTCTTTTCTATGTATGCCTGTACCTCTGTCTACATGTTTGTGTCTATCTACACTCCTAAAATGAATATGTTGTCCCTATCTGGACAGAGACATGTGTTTAAAAAACAATGCAAGTTGTGTTATTTTCAACACATTTTGTGTAATAAATAAAAAAGGAAACAATACAAAGTTGTGTTGTCCCTATCTGGACACAGGGTTTTCAACACATTTGTTTTAAGAGTGCATCTATCTATCTATCTATCTATCTATCTATCTATCTATCTATCTATCTATCTATCTATCTATCTATCTTTCTATCTATCTACTTGTATCTGTCTGTCTGTCTTTTCTTTCTTTCTTTCATTCTTTCTTTCTATCTAACTCGGTGCTTCTCACTGTTGTTTGAATCTTTCTTCCCTCTCTTTTCCTCTCTTGATGTCTTTGTCCCTTCCTCTCCTCTGCCTTTCCCCCTCTCTCTGCTCAGTCTCTGTCTGCGTGTGTCTTTTTCTCCCTGTCCTGAGAGCAGGAGTGTGTATGTGTGTGACCCATGTGTCCTGACTCTCTCGGTGGCCATGTGTGTGTGTGACCTGCTGTGACACCCTGTTTGTGTTGAGCAGCAGGAGGTCCTTTAAACATGCATTTGGTTACTGAGTTATTCCTGTGCTGTCTGTCAGAACCCTTTCCTCCTCTCTTTCACAGACATAAGCTCACACACACACATACTTACCAGCATACACACACACACACACACACACAAACATGCCCACACACACACACACACACACACACACACACACACACACACACACACACACACACACACACAAACATTTACCCGCATGCACTTACACACATCACCTGGCTATCCATGTGTGAGAGAAAAAACACAAGAAACAATCATCAGGGTTTTTTTTTTCTGTTTTATATTTCTGATTTGAGGCATTCTACATCTGACCAACCTATTTTAGAGAGGAAGAGCTTTAGGTGGAGAGGATAAGGTCTAGAGAAGGATAAATGAGAGTGTCTGTGAGCACAAATTGTTGCATGACAGTCACAGCCAGCTTTTATTCATGGATCATTACAGCAAAAAGAGCCGATCGTTCCACACAGACCCAGTTAGGGCTCTCTGGATAGCAGTCAATATTGATGACAGCAATGGCTTTCGTATCAGCCTCAGATGGAAATGTAGTCTGGCCTGACCCCGATGTGAGTTTCCACCTCTGTTTATAAAAACAAACCCCTCTCCTCCCTACCTTTGGAAGAAAAGCAAAAGCATTCAGTGCAGCAGTCCCAGGTCCCAGACGTACTGCTGACTGGGGCTTTTCCGTTTAACGTTTAAATGTCGGAGGGCGGGGGGGGGGGGGGGGGGGTGTGACTGAGCCACATCCCCAACATCATTAACGCAGCGGAACCCAGGTTCCTGTGTTTTTAATTTATTTTTATCTTTTTAAAATTTATTTATTTTATTCTCCCGGCTCCTTTGAACTCTATATGTGCAGGTTGTGCACTGAAAGCAGGGAAACATCTCTTTCCCCCCTGAAGCCTTGAGAAGAAGCACATGAGTGCAGCTCTGAGGCTGAATCTCAGTCAAGGAGAGGAGCAGAATCCTCACAGACCATGATGCATCAGGAGACATTTCATAACTCCGCCTCTGCTGGCCTTTTTTGATGAATATTCTGCCTGTCTCCCGGCAGGAAGTGCCAGACAGACCAAATTGACCTATTTATGGCCTAAGATAGAAAGAAAGAAAGCCCTTTGAGGCAAATTAGCAGAAGGAACCCAGATTTTCTTATTTTCTAAACCAAAGATCACAAGACAAGCGGAAAGAAAATGAGCTAGCTCTGTCGTTAGGGTAATTAATATATATTTTGTGAATTATCAGCGTGCAACAGCACTTCAATATGCTGTATTTACATATTCCGAAATCTAACCCTAAACTGAGGGTTATGATTTCTGATATTAAAAAGTATTACACTCCTGTGATTCTCATATTACACTGTACTTCACTGTGTAGTTACACTGCAATAAAAGCCAAATACCTCCATTGAGTTATTTTATTTGAAAGGTTCAGTTGACCTACATGCAGTTTCCCAGGCACTGCATTAGTAACAGATAACAGATTCTTAATAGCAACTAGACACTTATGTTACATGGAGTTGCTGAGATGGAAGTTGCAGTTGACAGATAATTGACTAGTTAAGTCGCAGCATAGGCATGCAGGGCTCTGAATGGCAGGATTAGCCAGGGTTGTGGAGTGTGTCAAATCTGGCCTAGTTCTTCTGGGCCAGCAACTCACACGTGCCTCCCCTGTCCACGCTTCACATGAAGCCGCAATGCATGACTCACACTGAAAGAGAGAGAGAGAGAGAGAGAGAGAGATGCAGAGAGAGGGAGTGAGAGAGAAAGAGAGAGAGAGAGAGAGAGATAGAGAAAGAAAGGCTGAGAGAAACAGAGGAAGAGAAAGAGACAAATAGAGAGGTACAGAGCCAAGTTTGAAAGAGAAAAGATATGACAGGCACAAATGCAGAGAGAATGAGGGAGAGAGAGAGGGAGGTATGGAAATACAAAATGAGAAAGGGGTGAGAGAAAGATTGGCAAAGTGTGGGTAAGAGAGAAAGAGAGACAAAAATGAGCCAAACTTGAGGCCAAAAGCCCATTATTCCCCAGCGGTGGCAGTTCATCAGGTCTGTGGAAGTGACAGGCGGGAGGGGGGTGGGGGTTGAGACTGATTTAGCCTGAAATGTCAGACCTTGTGGAACTCAAAGCTGGAGGAGGAGTAAGCAGAGACATCAGGACTACAGGACAACACCACACACACACACACACACATACACACACACACACACACACACACACACACACATACACACACACACACACACACACATACACACACACACACACACACACACACACACACACACACACACACACACACACACACACACACACACACACACACACACATGCACGCACATACACAGACACAAAACACATGTTGGGGTGGCACCCTTGTGAAAGGAACCATATCTAGACTGATGGAGTTTAGTTAAGGGCTGAACCTTCAGACATAACCTGCAGAAACCTTACATTCCCATACAATTATCTCTGTGTATGGATTAGAATGAACTCAAGGTTCAATGAATGGATATGAGGAAGTCCACATGTGCATGATTGTATTATCTCATAAATGAGATTTAGGATTATTGCTAGTGATGTTTAAGGTTCAGTGGATCTTCTCAGAAATGGTTTCGATGGAGCCTTTGGAAACTCAACACCATTGAAATGGGATCCTGATGGGAGGGTCTGTTTTGGTGTGTATGTGTAAGTGTATGTGTGTGTGTGTGTCTGTGTGTGTGTGTGTGTGTGAGCTCATGTGTATGAGTGTGTGCTTGAGTGCTTAAGTGTGTGTGTTTGTGTGTGTGTGTGTGTGTGTGAGAGAGAGAGAGAGAGAGAGAGCTCGTGTGTGTGTGTGTGTGTGTGTGTGTGTGTGTGTGTGTGTGTGTGTGTGCTTGAATGTGTGTGTGTGTGTGTGTGTGTGTGTGTGTGTGTGTGTGTGTGTGTGTGTGTGTGTGTGTGTGTGTGTGGGCGTGCATAATATGTGTGAGTGTGTGTCCAACTTCAACAAAACCTGTGCCTGAGCCCAGGGGGATCCGATGGCACTCAAAGGTCATAAATCAGACAGCGGCTCTTTTCTTTCCCCCCTCGTCTCCAGCATGACCTCCGCTCCTAGGGGTCAGGGAGAGAGGGGTCCAGCATCACCTCTGTGGGAAAGACGTCGCCAGGCACCCCCACACCCACCCAGCTCGCTTAATGACCGTCAGGAAAGAGCGAGGGTCATGCTGAGTTTCTTGAGTGGAAAGTTACGGGGAAGCCCAAACAAAGGTCTGCTAAGTGCATGTTTTCTGTCCCAAAATTGTGTCTGGGTCAACTAGCCGTATCGTGAGAGTGTTTTGACTGAAACCGACACCTGGGTGGAATGACGCGCCTGCTGCTGGCACCACCAGTCTCAGTATAACGTGAGGTGAGTGGACCGGTCCTCAAAATGTCGCTCAGGCAACGACAGCCCCTCGAACATTTGCTGCCTTCACTCAATTCCGCATCTCTGCAAATGCCATCAGTGTTAGCAACTCCAGTGACCACAGTCATTAGAACAAGCAGTGAAAAACCAGTGAGCCATAACACAAGGACAGCACAAGCCACCCAGCAGATGACGAGACATCTGACACTGAAGTGTCCAGGGCGGCCCACCGCCTCACCCGTTACTGACAAGATTAAAGGCCTGCAGCCTGGGATTAGGAGTCAGTTAATGACCTTAAGGGCTCTGTGATACAAACACCATGAGCGCGAGCCAGGGTAGTGGGCTAATGGCATTAGCAGATCCACCGCCTGGCGGAGGTCTATGGGGGAAACGATGGCTGGGACAGTGCTGATTACTAATCCTCCTGCCCGTGAGGAAGACAGCCTGGAGGCTGGTGGTCACTGGCCAGGTGGTTCTGACTTCACACCAGCCTGATGATGACACAGAGAGGACGAGAGACAGCGTGCAGGCAGCACGGTGGCAGAGCTCACAGGCTCGACCGACAGGACTTGGCACAGAGTGAATGCTTTATTTGTTGGCTGGAAGCTGATCTAAATGTACTTGATGCTGAGGTAAATCCAGTAAAGTGCCTTAATCACTATTCAAAATGAATACACTGGGAAAAGACCAAATGTAAGCACAAGATGGCAAAATGGGTGGATCAGCTAAATTGAAGAGGTCTGTTTGGCCAGGGCCTACCCAGACGTACAAAGGGGGTTTCTGTGTGGGAATGCCTCCTTTGGTCTCCAAATGCTATTAGGGCTGATTTTCTGATCTCCAGATACTACAACTACACACGGAGACAGACATGAGGACTTCAAACGTAAAAAACAACACTGCGGTGTGTTTTGCGGTGCTTCTCTCCCAGGATGAGAGCGAGACAATGAAACACTTCTGCACTGAACCAGACAGAGGCAGGGGGAAACACAGCTGGACGCCTTTGATGGGTGAGGTCGGAGGAGATGTTTTTATTTTCGGAAGACATGTAGCATCGGCACAATAAACTAGTTGATTTTATACAGCCGCCCAGCACATAGGATTATTTTTGTGGTGCCTCATCTGTCATGTTGATTACTGTTGTGATGATAAAACAATTTGCCCGTGTGATATGGAAGACACGAGTTTGAACAAAAACAGTGTGAGTCAGGCACTATTTTAGGGGTTGTTATTTGGTGACTAGCGTGAATAAAGCCATGTGTTTCTGTGTACGCTGTGAAAAAAAGAACATCCACTTATGCATAACAACAACAACAAAAAGG
>NW_027468587.1:20342224-20347224 GCF_046254945.1 Alosa pseudoharengus | reverse complement strand
AATTGAAAACTGAGTCAAACACTGAGAATTGGTGTATGGTTTTGCAGATTTGGTGTCGGGTTATGATGTTTGGAGGACATGTTCGGAAAATTGTGTGACAAGCAAAGATTTAGTGTGTAAGCAGTTGAAAAAAACTGTAAATGTGGAGCTAATTCTACGGGCCAATAACATGTCCATTGAGATGTGTAGTTCAGCTCAAAGTAAGAAAAGAAACAAAGGCCCACTGTTTTAAAGTTAGAAATGTAAGGAAATGTTTGCATAATGGAGCATGGCAAAGGAGTTCAGTGTAAGCAGGCCTATACGTGCTATGGCCATATCAGCCCTCCTTAAAAGTAGAGTATTTCAGAGTCTGATATTTGGACTGTGTTTACTGATATTTTTACTGTGTTTGATGTGTGTTCCAGGGAAACGGTGGACACAGCCTACTTCCTTATTCCAATGAGGGCCAATTACCCCTCTTTTTACTTCCTGTCTTCCTAGGTTTCAAAGGTGTCCAGCTCCTACAGGCCTGTGAGAAGGAGGCTTTCCCGCTCATCTGGCTGGTGGTTTTGGAGTGAAACAGGTGATTTGGGGGTCACATCTGATCCCACAGGCCCACAGAGGGGAGGAGTGGAGCAGCTTTGGTTAGTGTGTGTGTGTGAGAGAGAGGTGTGTGTGTGTGTGTGTGTGTGTGTGTGTGTGTGTGTGTGTGTGTGTGTGTGTGTGTGTGTGTGTGTGTGTGTGTGTGAGCTCATGTACGTGTGTGTGTGTGTGTGTGTGTGTGTGTGTGTGTGTGTGTGTGTGTGTGTGTACTTGAATGTATGTGTGTGTGTGGGGGGCTGGGGGGGTGGGCGAGAGAGAGGTGTGAATGTGTGTGTGAGAGAGAGAGAGAGGAAAGAGAGAGAAAGAGAGAGAGAGAGAGAGAGAAAGAGAGGGGTGTGTGTATGTGTGTGTGTGTGTGTGTGTGTGTGTGTGTGAGACAAAGAGAGGGGTGTGTGTGTGTGAGAGAGGGGGGGGGGTAGGGAGAATGGAGTTAAAGCATCTCTCTAATTACATTCTGTTTCCCATCAAAGAGAGATTCATTGGCTCACAGTCGCAGCGCAGTGCAGAGCTTTCAATGCCTCACAGCTCATTTCCTGCAGATCTCACAGGCCGTTAGAGGAGCCCTCCTCAAGGTAAAGGTGAGCATTAAAACAGTTATCAGGTAAACACGGATGAAATGGATGGACACAGAAATAGTGTGACTCATTCCTTATGTTTAGCTCAAGTTCATGCAACTGGAACGCATTCAAAATGCAACATATGCAAACAATATACAGATGGTAATTATGGAAATGATGGACCCTTTTTAGTTTAGTAATTCAGTGCCTTTAGGTACAATGTATTTAACATATCATTAATTATAAAGTACAATGGGCTTCTCTCATGAATATGTCATTATAGGATGTTCTTGAGGGAGAACATAAGCTTTAGGTACAGGGTTACATGCTGACATGGACATGACACTGCAGCATTAATTACAGAAGCACATGATGAGGACCCACTGTATGACAGAGGGAGTGAGGCTGCATCTGGGAAGGTTGCTTGCTTTGAACCAGCTCCAGATGAGACGTGGGCAAAGTCCTGCTTGAATCTGTCCCAAAGTCAGTTAGTTGTTTTCTGGGATGGTGCATTACATAATAAGTCCAAGGAAAGAATAGAGTTGTTTGTCATGGTCAAATGCTTCTGGAGACAGAGAACAATTGGCTGACTTATTACCGTGGCAGATTAAATAAAAGAATATTTGTTGTGGTGCTCATTTGCATGGAGGCTGTGGCAGAAAAAGACCCAAGGCCAAAATAGCCTGGGAAAGCCTTTCCTTGTTCTTTCAAAGAAGGCCATTTCAGTCCTCATAATTACAACCACTGGACCATCCTCTGTTTACGCAGCAGACGTCGGACTCACTCACTCGTTACCTCAGGCCACTTGTGTGAGGTCTGCCCAAAACACAGAGCACATGGCAGAACACGGCCTCCAGGTGCGGTCCACACACAGGTGTCTAATTGCTACACTTCACCTGTCCATCAAACCAGTGTGAGGCCCCTTTTGATGGCGCGATTAGGAGGCCTCTAATGGAGGATTACGTGCCTGTCATGGAATTTTACCTGACTCAGGTACCTCACCTGCGGTAGGCAGAGTCTAGTGTCACACAGTGAGCACACACACACACAGACACAGAACAGGCACAGAGCAGTGGCCGGGGTGCACACACACCTTGTTTGCTTGACTCCCTCCCAACGTTTTTCAGTCCTTCAGTCTGGCAGGTGGGGGTCAGTGGCACTGTTGTAATGTTGTCGTTTTGTTGTATAGAATAGAGGATACAGAGCAGAAGAGTGCCTGGAACAATCTCAGAATAAAAACCTTAAAAGGTACAAATGCTTGTCTCTGTGGCAGCACCCCTATTGAGTACAGTGCTGTACCTTTCAGAAGGGGCACACATTTGTATTATAGGGGCAATTTTGTACCTTTACGCGATACAAACCTGTATTGTTAACGTACCACCACAGAGAGAAGAAGATTTGTACCGTTAAAAGTACATATGCTCCCTTGTTAGACATACAAATAAAAACATTATTTGATGTGGCCTCATTGCATAGTTAAAATTGTAGAATTATAAAGTTGAATTGCTGGCCCTCACTGTCACAGTTGCTTGTGACATTCCGAATGAGGGTGAAGTTGATTTTGCACAAGAAGCAACTCCATGATGTACACCACTACGTAAATGATGTCTCTGTATATTCACAGAACAGTTTAATTATGGGTAAGTGTATCATTCTTGATTTACCAGTGTTTTTGAAGTAAGATGTAATAGCAAATCTCTCCGTAGCCCCACTAAACCCTGGACGCTCCAATGAACCTCCATCTGTGCCCCGACACCCTGTCTCCCGGTCAGAAATAGCATCATGGAGGAGATGGAAGTACTTCAGCAGCAGCCAAGGGAATGATGTGTGGACAGGAAGGACTCTGGTTTTCCTGACACCTTGATGACAGGTCAGAGATGGGGATATGCTTGCCTGTGTGTGTATGTGTGTGTGTGTGTGTGTGTGTGTGTGTGTGTGTGTGTGTGTGTGTGTGTGTGTCAAGAAAAATGGCAGTGTGTGTAAGCTGAGGCTATTTGGCCAAAGAGGTGGGGTCAGATCTTCACCCTGATACTGACCTTATCAGTTATATGCTAAGAGACATGATAAGTGTACCTGTCATTGTTTCCTCTCTCTCTCTCTCTCTCTCTCTCTCTCTCTCTCTCACTCTCTCTCTCTCTCTCTCTGAAGCATCTCTTGTGTGACTCTTAACCCAGGCAAAGTTTCATCATGACTGTTCAGTTGCAGCGGGGACGCTTAGACCGTTTGGGGTGTAGATAACCCGTTTGGGGTGTAGATAACTGCTACTGAGAGATAAAAGAGTTTTACTGCACGATCCTAGGGGAGGTGTGCAGGATTAGACCAGGGGTGACAGGGCTGGGGGGTTTAGGAGGGCGGGGGCTTGGGCTGAGGAGTGGGTGGGTTCGGGGGGTTGCTAAAGCTGAGGAGCACAGCAAAAGACAACATCCCCAACAGCTGCAGAAACAGTAACCGGATCTTGTCAGGGGTTTCGTACCAAGAGGTGGATGGGGGGGTTGGGTGGAGTGGGTCACATCTAGGCCTCGGTAAACATGCTGTCGCAGCCAAACACAGAGAACACAATCAAGCTGATAACATTATTCTAGCTAAGCAAACACACTCTCAACATCAAAACCCACACTGTAAATGATCAGCAGCAGAAGTAAACAAACATTGTCAAAGCCAACGATAGGCCTTGGGGTGATCCGTTTCCTTTCAGTAGGTCACTGATATCTTTTGACTGATGTTATGGACTCAGAAGTTTGTGAATTGTGTCTAACCTAGTCGTAAAATGAGAGCTCTATCACAACACAAAGACACTTTTAAAGGTGGTATCTAGAAGACTCTAGAGTTTTAATCCAACCTCTCTGAGAACCTAATTTATTTTCTACAAGTATATGCATCCATCACCTTCTCTGCTGGTTGAGCAGATAGACCTCTGATGTTCCTTGGACTGCTCAACTATCTTTGACGAGTATTTTATTTATTTGTTTATTCTTTTAATAGTATTTTTCTTCCATGTATTTAAGGAAAAGAGGTTCTCAGTAATTGAAAACAGCACAATTTCTTTAAGTGCCAATTCATCAGTTTTGTCGCTGAGGTCATATTAAATGACCCCATTGGGATTATCAGGATAAAAGCCATGTCTTACAGAACTAAACAAAAAAATCTATATCAATCAATACTAGTATGTGTGAACCAGGCCGTTGGTCAAACAAATCATGCACACAAATTGAAGTCATTCAATCAAAGTGGCAGTATAGACTATCTACGAGGCTATTCCTTGATAGCAGTTCTCACTACAGTAAAAGTCAGGGACAAATCAATTAGTTTGCAAAGGGCTATTTAGGTTCCTAGAGGTGGGAGCCAAGGGTCGTATTTCTCGTCTATGGAGAGAGATGGGGGCAGGGCTAACAGGAGGGTGGTGGTGGCTGGGTGCTTCAGTTGAGGGCAATTTGAGGTGTTTTTGGAGCAGGAGGGTTGTAGTGCAGATATCTTCAGAGAGATAGCTAGGGATGGATAGTGTTGAGGATAGCAAAAGGGGTACAAATCCAACCCCAGGGGGCCAACAGATTTCAGATTAAGAACTGTGAAGAGCCTGGAGCCTCCAGTTTCCCACAAGATCTCCCCTGGCACTAAAAATACCTTGGGCAACACCGTAGCCTCTGTCATCAAGAATATCTTTCAGATCTCCCACTCCCCCAATATATATTGTTTTGGCAACAGATTAATGTCTTAGCCAGATTAATGGCTTAGCCTTCCTGAGCCATCCCTGTGTAATATCATGCTACAGGTACAACTTTACTCCAATGTGTTTAGTCAGGCAAAAGTAAACCCTGACATAATCCGAACATGCTTCTACAAGCAGAGCACCTCCACAGGAAA